>NW_027271042.1:462500-685000 GCF_040938485.1 Diadema antillarum | reverse complement strand
GAGAGAAAGATCTGTGAGAGAAAGCTAGACCAGTAAGAAAAAGAGAGACCAGTGAGAGAAAGATAGAGCAGTAGTAAGAGAAAGATAGAGTAGTGAGAGAAAGGTAGATCTGTGAGAGAAAGGTAGATCTGTGAGAGAAAGGTAGATCTGTGAGAGAAAGATAGATCTGTGAGAGAAAGATCTGTGAGAGAAAGCTAGACCAGTAAGAAAAAGAGAGACCAGTGAGAGAAAGATAGAGCAGTAGTAAGAGAAAGATAGAGTAGTGAGAGAAAGGTAGATCTGTGAGAGAAAGATAGATCTGAGAGAGAAAGATAGATCTGTGAGAGAAAGATAGATCTGTGAGAGAAAGATAGATCAGTGAGAGAAAGATCTGTGAGAGAAAGCTAGACCAGTAAGAAAGAGATAGACCAGTGAGAGAAAGATAGAGCAGTAGTAAGAGAAAGATAGAGTAGTGAGAGAAAGGTAGATCTGTGAGAGAAAGATAGATCTGAGAGAGAAAGATAGATCTGTGAGAGAAAGATCTGTGAGAGAAAGCTAGACCAGTAAGAAAAAGAGAGACCAGTGAGAGAAAGATAGAGCAGTAGTAAGAGAAAGATAGAGTAGTGAGAGAAAGGTAGATCTGTGAGAGAAAGATAGATCTGAGAGAGAAAGATAGATCTGTGAGAGAAAGATAGATCTGTGAGAGAAAGATAGATCAGTGAGAGAAAGATCTGTGAGAGAAAGCTAGACCAGTGAGAAAAAGATAGACCAGTGAGAGAAAGATAGAGCAGTAGTAAGAGAAAGATAGAGTAGTGAGAGAAAGGTAGATCTGTGAGAGAAAGGTAGATCTGTGAGAGAAAGATAGATCTGTGAGAGAAAGATCTGTGAGAGAAAGCTAGACCAGTAAGAAAAAGAGAGACCAGTGAGAGAAAGATAGAGCAGTAGTAAGAGAAAGATAGAGTAGTGAGAGAAAGGTAGATCTGTGAGAGAAAGATAGATCTGAGAGAGAAAGATAGATCTGTGAGAGAAAGATAGATCTGTGAGAGAAAGATAGATCAGTGAGAGAAAGATCTGTGAGAGAAAGCTAGACCAGTAAGAAAAAGATAGACCAGTGAGAGAAAGATAGAGCAGTAGTAAGAGAAAGATAGAGTAGTGAGAGAAAGGTAGATCTGTGAGAGAAAGATAGATCTGTGAGAGGAAGAATGATACACCAGTGAGAGAAAGATAGAGCTGCAAGAGAAAAATAGGCCAATGAGAGGAAGATAGAGCAGTGAGAGAAACAAATGGGAGAAAGATAGACCAAGCAGTAAGAGAAGGATAAACTAGTAAGAGAAAGATATATCTGTGAGAGAAATATACACCAGTGAGAGAAAGATAGATCAGTGAGAGAGACATAGACCAGTGTGAGAGAGAGAGAGATAGACTGGTGAGAGGAATATAAACCAGTGAGAGAAAGATAGATCTGTGAGAGAAAGATAGACCAGTAAGAGAAAGATAGACCAGTAAGAGAAAGATAGACCAGTAAGAGAAAGATAGACCAGTAAGAGAAGGAAAGATCTGTAAGAGATAGACCAGCCATAGAAAGATAGACCAGTGATAGGAGGATAGACCAGTGAGAGAAAGGTAGATCAGTAACAGAAAGGTAGATCTGTGAGAGAAAGATAGACCTGTAAGAGAAAGATAGACCTGGCCAGTAAGAGAAAGATAGATGTGAAATGAAGATTGACCAGTAAGAGAAAGACAGACCAGGCACAGGAACAGACATTTAGATTTGTAAGAGAAAGAATATAACAAGCTCTGGAGGTTTCAGCGACATCTACTGAAGTGGCTCTGTTCCAAGCAGACACTGCTTGGAACAATCTAAGAATAAAATCCCAACTTTTTATCTTGGAGGTAAATGGATATAACTGATAATTACATTACTTTGTAAGTTCATTTTCTCCCTCTCTTTCCCACACACACATGCGCGTGCGCATACACACACACATACATATGAAGTACATGCATACACAAAGACAAAGTTTGTATTTAAATAAATCATTCACATGACGAAGTACCAGACACACACGTGTACATACACCGTACCTACTCTAACACCATCTTTCCATTCTTTCTCTCACGTACGCCTTGACATAGGTAGTTGTATTTACACTCAAACCTGCCTTAGAGGCCAACCTGTCTATAAAGGCCACTCTTTTCATCTCCCTTGGGTGGCCACTGTAGACAGGTGTGACTATGACCTTCAAACATGGACCAGGCTACTACTTTAAAGTGGACATTTTTGCACTAGTATTTTTTTTTAAATTACTCAGTTTGGTAAGATTAATTTTGTGTAATTCTAAATCTGTGGAGTCAAGATATTAATAACTATTACATATAATTACCAAAAACTTTGAAAGCTTTTATTTTGGCACTAGTTTCATGTTCCACAAAATGTGTGAAAATTCCCATTTTCACAGTATGTAGGTTTAACTTTAGAGTGAAGGCCCTGTCCATTGAAAGATGCCTGAAGCTAGTCTGAGTATGATCAGATTCACACCATGGATAATCCTACACTCCTAGAATGTATCTGTAGATAACCTGAATGATGCGTAACTTTGATTTTTTTTTTCTCACTGAAGACATGCTATTGATAAAAAGCAAACACACACACACACACACACACACACACACACACACTCATTCCCTCCATCTCTCCCCCTCTCTCTCCCTCTCTCTCTCTCTCTCTCTCTCACATACACTCCTGTTTCACTTTATGCACAATTTGACTCCAACCATTGAACTACCAGCTCCATGCTTCAACCTTACTGTCCGAGATAAATCATTCACACATTTGAGACTCCATTATTGTTTCAAATTATCATATATATATTTTCAGAGATATGTTGTGTTTAAACCTTGTGCAAATCCCCATGGTAGCCAAGAGCTGGGTAAAGAAGCTGCACAAGGTTTATGAATACAAGATAACAGTGTAGTGGATGGAATATTACAAGGTGGCACTCCAGTTTCACTCAGTAAGTACGGCACAGACACAAGCTGTAGAAATCATCAAAGAAAACTGAAATACCACAATCAAAATAGTTGTTCCTGCGCTTATTGCCACTCCATTCCAATATTCATGTATATAATCATTTGTAATTAGTCAAAGCTTTTGGCCAAACTTCTTAGAGAGTCTAGATGGTCTCACTGCTTCCTTCAAACCCACATTTAGAATGTAAGTTTGTTGGGGTATGAACTAGAGATGATTCTTGACATTCTGTTTGAAATACCTGCCTTCCATCATTCTTTCAGGCTGACTAGTCTGCTCAGATCAAGGTGAATCAAAACTGTAGTATAGCAGATTGTAGCAGACGTTTGGTGATACAATGCCCTAGACACCTTAGATAGTAACAACTTCCAGGAACAGCACAATCATTGGCAAAATTTTGGAGGCAGTACTAGCAAAGTCCACCAGTTTGAATGCTATGCAAGAAAATCTAGCTTGAAAGCGAAAGCACAAAGAAAGCAGTTTGCTCAGATGACAATGGTTCATATTTACAGAAATGCACACACTTAAACCAAACATGTTTATATGCCATAATGGTGTAGTGACACACTCTCAAAAAAAAGAAAGAAAACAAAAAACTCAAAAAGTGTTGTAAAAACTTAATCTACAGTTTGGGCGGATGAACACTGATAAGGATAGGCCATTATATCGCATCAAGTTGCAGAACAACATATTTTTAACGCAGACCTGTAATCCAACAATAAATCACTTAGAACAATAACTAAGACACAGTCACTCTCACAGCTCGTACCACACTAAGTTGCAACACTTTATAACTTTCTAAAACAAGACATTCCATGGAAGATCAAATAACACTTGCATTCCCATCTTTTTCTGCGGAAACAAATAAGTCAAACAACACTTGAAAAACAAAATACCAAATAATACAGTAAAGAAATTTTGCTGGCAATTTCGATATGCTATGCTAGCAGTTAACAGATTATGATAAGCAAATCACAGACTAAATATTGGTTGTATAATTTGTTCGCTTGCATTCTTTCCTTAGATTGGATGAAAGGTTTGAATGCTGTAGAATCTGGTTCTACTTGCAGATGGTAAGAAGAACTTCTAACCCCAATGAGAAAACAAAGTAAGAAAAGAAGATAGGAACGAGTATCAAAGACTCAAGGCACAGGGGCATGCTGTCAGAAACTAACTGGTTTTCTTCTATAATGTTAATGATTATTAAGTGTGGAATCCACCAAAGATATGAAAAAAAAAATACAATGAAATTTTAGAAATCACTGTCTTTTATTTTTGCAACTAATCTATATAAAGAACCTTCTGGTGTGCAGGGACAATTGATCATTGAGTCAGTGACAGCTGGGAAAAAAAATAAAAAAAATAAACATTTTATCCTCAAATAAAGATGTGGCTTTTCATAGACACATGACCTTCATCATGAGGGACTAATGTCCCTAGGAAAGTGGAAATTGCTCTAAATATACACAAACCATAGAGTTGAAATTCCAATTTTGGGGTAGGCTGAAGGAAGTACATTAAGGCAGTCAAGAGTTGATGAATATGACAAATAACAGACATTACATGACAGAATTAGAACATTTGACAATTATCTGTTAAGAATCATTACAAGAAATCTGTGTTGAAGGTGAACTTGACCTGACAGAGAGATTTAGATTTACTTGTCTGTCTGTCTGTCTGTCAGTCAGTCAGTCAGTCACAGTATGACACACTGAGGGTTGGGAATGTCTAGTCTTTGAAAAGACTGAAGAGAGTTGGGTGCAAGATGAAAACTTCATTAGAACTAAAACATTTAAAATTGCACTTAAACTTATGAAGCAATAACTTAAAAGTATACGGATATAAAATAAATTTTTGATAAAAAATTGTTATCATATCATTTCTCTTTCCAGCATTTGCAATGAATACCAAAGAAAATGATCATTCACTAATTGCTGATTAGATTGTATTTTCTATTTCTACAATGGACAGATGTTGGTATCCCAAAGTGTACTTGGTGATGAGAATTTGGGGAAATTGGAGCAAAAAAAAAAAAAAAAAAGCTCTATGTATGACAAGTTTGATGATGTCCCTAGAGAACACAAGCATACCTGGTAACTCTCCAAGACTGTGAGTACATTTGATCAACGTAATGGTGTTGCTTAAAGACCAGTTTTGTGTTTTACATTTGGGCTGCCAGCCGTACTCAACCTCGCTTAAAGACACAGTGATTGAGACAGATTGCACACTATTTGAATGAAAGCTTTATGCTAATTCTAAAAATCAGCAGCAGTGCAGAATCCCACTGTAAACTGGTAATGGCTGATTATTGTAAAAATGAACATTAATTGATTTGAACATAGCCACAGAGTAATTAGGAAAAATGTGTATTATCATACTAAAGTCTGGATTTCATAAGTGATGAAAGATACAAAGAATTGCAAATGCTGGAAATGAATTGATAATATTGATAGTTGTAATACAAGTTTAGCATATTCACATTGAGACATTAAGTCCCATAAGACAGTAAAAAAATACTGAATAGTTTTTGTAATAAATTTGCCTCATATTTACATACATACGCTTGCACTCATGTATTTACAAGTATACAGAATGAGAAAATCTGTAAATTACACAAAATGCTTTAAAATGATTCTAAGCAATATGATCAAGGTCAGTATTCAAATATACCAATTCAAACAATACAAACACTTACGTAAACTTATTCAAAGTTCATGAATGCAATCACTGAACATTCTAACCAAGTATAGATCAGTTCTGGTAATGCAAATGTTAGTTCCTTTCAAATCACAAGTAAACAATTCATGCATGTGCACAACCTGTCATTAATATATGAGGGGAAATTGGATAAATACAGGCAAGTATTTTTAATTGTTTTCTGTGAATGAGGGCAAGGTAGTTTTGACAGCCACAGTTCAATCACATTCAATGACGTAGGAAAGCATCATTTTTCTCCAAGGGAGAAGGAGTATTGTTAGAAACTACTGTCTACATGGTGTCACACAAAGTTTGTTTTGTGTCATTAGTGGAAGTTAAACTAGTTTTGCCTGGTCTCTGCATTCTGAGGAATGAGCCAGAATTAAATCAAATGTTTATTACACTGTAATTTGTGCATCACTAACAGTTGTCTATCAAAATTGGTAAAATAATGGCTGCTTGAAGGGGTATGAACTAAAAATCACTGTTGATCAGCCAAAGCTCAGAATGCTTCAGCTAATAATCAATCATTGAACAAATATTAATCTTTGAATTATTCCAATGATAAAGTCTTAAAATTATTTAATAATTACACTCTTGGTACACAGATTTGCATGACTGGTGTTATCATACTACTGTTTCAGGAATCTGCGCAATAAATCTAGTAAGGCTGGAGTTGACCTATGTTGTAAATCGTCGCTGGGGTGACAAGACCTTGTATCTGCAATTTTGGTGAAAATGACTTTTTTTGATTAATAGTAAAATTATGGGTGAAGTGATGTCCTGTCCAAATCCCAACTGTCTTACTCCAAATATGAAGCTACCATGGCATGTCAAAGGAAAGGCTATCCCATTCGCTATAGTGCTTTGGCTGCCATGTTTGTTGGCTCTCCTGAACATTTGACATTTTGTAGATACGAGGTCTTGTCGCCCCAGCGACGAAATAATCCTAGGTTTATCGTAAAAATGTGGCCTGTAAGAATCACTCTACATGCTCCAAGCTAACTGTGCAATGTCAGCCTTATTGATGACTTGCCACAGGTGATGTTTGAAAGTAATGAGTCACTTTGCAATCCTACTAAACATGCATACATAGTTTGATGGTTATCACACCCGTCAGTATATGAATACTTTTGGTCCACAATTAGCTTGCGATGGCACTTAAAAACACTCAACACACACGCATAAATACATACATACATTCACACAAAAGAAAAAAAAAATCACAAATACTAGCATACGCTCTTGCAACATTTCGCACGACTTACAGACAATATACTGAATAGAGTTGATTCAAGGTGCTTGAGATGTGCATTCACACTATGCAATATAAGCTTTTAGTCTCACCACAGTCAATATTACTGATGGTCTGCTTAGGCCTATAGGTGTGCTTATTGCTGTACTCATGCTTTATACATACTAAAGTGGAATCGTGTGACGTACATAGGAGCATGCTTTACTATTCCATAACTTATAGTGACTCAAAGTGACATGGAGTTTTCTCACATTAGTCAATATTTCTCCTCTGCAATGAACATTTTCACCACACATTAAAACCTGAACAGGTTCTATCCAGTTGCCAAAACCAATGCACACTTTAGAATGTTAAGTTTCATGAGGTAACATACTTCATATCATGGTTTGTAGAAAAGCTATTTGTTAATCTAGTCACTAGTCAGCAGGTCTATAACTAACTAAATGGAGAAAGCATACTTTGATATAAACACTACACTTGTAGGCACATGTCAAGACTTAGACCATCAAAACTTGATGATTGAAGTGGAAAGATCTGATCTATGAGGTTCAAGGTTTAATCACTGGAACGGCATTACAAAGGCACACAATTAACCTTATGTCACTGAGTAAGACCATTGTTTATGTAGAGAACATTCAGCTGTATCATTACATCCCAACTTCAACCAGGACTTCTTAATTGTCTTCAAACAGATAGAGTGACCTGGTTATTATTTCTTCACAGGTCTGGTACACAGACTACAGGGTGCACTGCACACACTGAGTTCAACATCACCCTTACAATTTTGTATGTCGACTCCTCATCTAACAATATTTCCGTGTTACACAGCTCAGTTTTATGAATCACTGTCATATTGCTAGCAATGAAAAGTGAATGTCATGTGATATCATGACGTAAGAAGGTGGAAGGAAAGGGAAATGCTGAGTTTATGACTGATAGGGTCAAAGGTCAGCAAACTCTCTTGTACACATGGCTGTCAGTCTCTCCACTAGATCAGGGATTAGATATCCATGGCTCCTCAGGATTAGGTGAAGGACCTCAGGTTTATAGTACTCTGGAGAGATAGTGACTACCTTGATGGTTAGTGTGTCTTCCTTACGATGGTTGGACGGCAAGTTTTTAGGATAAAGGATTTCCTAGAAGTGACCTGAGCCGATGCACACCATAGGGCGCTAGTCTCTGGCTTGTTGCACCATCAGACATGCAGCGTTGGCTTTCACTGAATCCATGGAGCACATTATATCTTGTCACAGGAATAGACACCATTGCATCTTACAGGCAGCATGGATTCTACTCAGTACTAGTCTCTATTCAGACTCTATCTACCAATATGCCCTGTGCTATACAATAGGAGGCAGGAATTGTGAAGCAGGTTTAGTGTCCACTTTGCTTGACTTCCCACCATCCATCACTGGCTTCTCATCCTCCTCCTCTCCCTCTACGCCTTTTTCTGTGTCTTCAACTTCCAGGACCTCCATAGAGGGCGCTTTATCTTCTGCCAAGAGTGGCTTGACCTGTATAGGTGATAAAAAATAATGGGAAGGAAATATGATATAACAAGATCTACAGATGTCTCAAAATAGTGCTTTACCACAAGCTGTAGGGGTTGCAGACTTAATGGAGGGATATTGAAAAACAAAGCAAGATATACGATGATATGCCCTGTGTGATGAAATTAAGCACTGTAAAACATCAAGTGTCACTTGTTAAGGCGTGATGTATAGTTCAATGACTGGTAAAGCTTACTGAATGTTGGATGAAAACAATTGATAACTTTAGTTAGTGGGACTGCAATACAACAGACAGTAAGATTCAAACATTCCTACAGTATCTATATGAGAGATAACTTTGCATAATTCACAAAAGTTTCATGCACACGAAAATTGGCTCCAATATTCACAAAAGTTTCACGCCACAAATGTTTCTGGTTTTACAGTACCTGCTGTTCAGAGACTTTTATATGTGATAAGAATTATATACATGCATAACAAAAACTGCTCAGAGTCAAAGTTTGATTAACAATTTATCACTCCCCCAACTGTCACATCTTATCTTAGTCTCTACAGGCTTAAGATTTAAAGAGTACCTGGAATAAGAAAGGGTAGTTCTTAACTCTTTATGTGGCATGGTGGAAACCCCCTGTGTGCCACGTTATTCTGAGACACAGAGGTAGTCATGCATTGAGAAAGAATTCTGTTTTTCTGATTAAAAACTTCTACAAATTTCTGTTAAGCTAGTATGGATATAATAGTGAGCAAGTTAAAGCTGAATGTCAAACTTTGCTTCGATATTATTGTATGACAAATCTACTTTCAATTCTTCTTTTGAACAACCAGCTGCTACATTACGGTAAAGGTATGACTTTTGCACATAAAACTGTGACAGAAACTTAGAATGTACACGCAAATCTAGCTGGGAATAGCGCTTGATAGTCAATCACCACATAGAATGCAAGCCGTGTGTGAGAGGAACAAAAGCGCGAGAAACGCTTTCATTGTACCGCGGGATTAGCGATTTATCGATCGGTTTTGGCGGCTTTGTTTGTCGAGCAGAATATGCGAAGTTGGCACGCTGTCGACTGAGTCGGACGTGTGAACATGGCACATAAAGAGTTAAAAACAGTGACATGAGAGAGTGTAAGAGATGGCTAACCTTATTAACAGGTTTCTCAGTGGTCAGCTCCACGTTGCCTGGCTGGATGGGGGGCATGATGAAGGCACTGTCTCCTTTCCTTACGGTGGATTTCTCACGGGTCACTTTGAGAGAATTCTTCCCTACTGGTGATCCTGGCTTGTCTGTCAGGGGAACAAGATTACATAACATTCACTCACCTGATATATAATAATTATATATCATATAAGCATGCATGCCTTCAGACATCTATCTCTATGTAGGGTAAATTGTATTACTAACATATGAAGAAACAAAAAACATGATGGATAGTTAGCACTATCTTTGGTTCAATGTCATCCTCCCCACAAATGTGAAATTTGCTCTGGGAAACATAATAATTTCGTTTGTGATGAGTTTAGTTTAGATGAAGTATGTAAAACTGTTGGATAACAGATAAGACTACATCAACGAGCAGAAAAAAAAAAAAGTTAGCTGTTGTAAAAGTCTATTCTTTGCAGTTTGGGTTTATTTCGAACATTGCACTATTCCAACATAATGGATAAAAGAAAAAAAAAGATAAGAACATACATCCTATCAACGTGAAAAATTTGTATCCACTTTATATGAAACTTGTCACAGCCTATGTGAACAGTCTACATTGGTGGTAAGCATAATATGGTTGTACAGAAAGTTAAAAGACAAAGACGGAAAGAAGGAAAAAAAGAATTAAAGCCATACCAGCTTTATCTTTGCTTGATTTGCTCTGTTTATCTTTTGCACTACCAGCTGCACCTTCAGTCTCCCTGGCTGAGCGCTTGACTTGCTTTCCTTTCCCATTGACGGCAGGTAGCTGGATGACCCCTGACCCTTGATCATTGTTCTCCTGTCTAGCTTCTGATTGGTCTGCCTGTGTGTCCATCGTTGCTTGCTGGTGATGCAGACTTGGCTTGTTTCTATGGTGATGGTGGTTGGAGGTGTTGTTGGAATGTCGATGTTTGTCTTTTGACTTGTGAGGGAGCCCTTCTTGAATGAAGGTGTGTTGCATGGCTTGGTCTGGGGTGAGTCTCTGTGAGGGGTCCCACCTGTGGAAGGGGTCAAATGAAAAGTGAACAATGTCTCCTTGTTCCATCTCAAGCATGTAAGTCTCTCAGATCATTATGCATATGTCATGCTAATAACATATCATTTGTTTTTTGAAAATTTCCTATTATGCAGTTTAACCCTAAAAAGACTGGGGGGGGGCCTTAAAGGCCCCCCCCCTCGACATTTCGCGCGATTACTCTGCAACACCCAATGCTCTCACCGCGATGCTCTATGACTTTTTTCTTTCGAGTTTCCCGCACATTTTGACACCAAATTTGTGATGCCCGGGGGTACGGTTCTGAAGTTACATAACTTTTTGTACATGCTCGCGAGACCAAAAATGGCTCAAAAATGTGATTTTGTGTACAAAGTCAATACAAATTGAGTTTTTTCACATTGTTTATATAAATATGCTTATTTTTACTCTCAATGGCTAAAATTAATTTGTTTTAGTAGAATTATGCTTCAAAAAGGGTCTGCCACAAATTTTGCTGGAAAAAACAACAAAAACAAAAGTTCGAAAAAACAAAGAAATACATAAGAAATTCATAAAAAATAAAATAAATAAGAAATCAATTTTGATACCGATTTTTTTTTCAAGTACATTTGCTAAGAATGCCACAAAGAATATTTAGACCAAAAATGAGCACTTTTGGAGCTTTATTTATTGATTTAGATCAAAAAGTCTGATTTCTCGCATAAATTAGCTTAATTAATCAAAATAAAATAAAAGAAGACCATTTTGGAAAATTTAAATATACGATCTTGTAGATTACATCGCACACTACCATTGTGCAAATTTCCGCGGCGATCGCGCGATCCACGGCCGAGATCTTAAGGGGGGGCCCATTAGGCCCCCCCCCAGTCTTTCGAGCTACCAAAATAGCCCAGTCTTTTTAGGGTTAAATTAACCCTCATGTTTATTGTTATGCTTTGTACGGTACCAAGAAATTCTGTATAACTGAATTTGATTTAAATTTCAGTGTTAAAAGCTGGCCTTTTGTTCTTTCACTGAGCAAAGCTTGGCTCACCCTAAGCCACTTATTTCTCAAGTTGTTAAATTCAGAAGCAATTGAGCACGTACCAATGCTTGTAGATGTCAATGGCCTGGCTTTCAAATACTGAACCATGTTTTTATGGTTAATTGCTTCTATCACTTTACATACTACAACGGTCAGACATTCTTTCCCTTCAAATGATTCTATTTGACTCACTCTAGACATCTCTTGATGAAGTCTAGAAAGTTTGAGTCTCCCGTCTTGATGGCATAGCCAAGGTCCTTGGTGTTTGGTTGCCGTTTCTTGCCCTTACTGTTCGTGATACATCTTGGGTTGCCTCTTGAGTCTGTAGCAAAGAGAAGACAGCAACGCTCAGTGTGCAAACATCTCACATGAACCCTCACATAATGCCACCATGTTTAAGGCTTTAACCCGTTGAGGACGGACTGATTTTGCTTTAACACGCATTTCCTATAGACACCTGCCCAGGTATTCTCGGGACTCATCTTCAACAGGTTAAGCTAAGACTGGATGTAGGATGCTATGGGGCCAGAGAATGAGGTCTAAACCATGGAGCTGAAGACCAGTAATTTCTATCCAGGGTGCAATATTCACTGGGAGAGGAGAAGGTGTACATGAGGTTTGTGAGCTAGAAACAGATTTACTGGTGGCTGGAAACAGCAGCAGTGTCTATATGAACTCTTGATGACAACTAAACAGGAAATATCCTTGTTATAAAACAGAAGCAATGTTGATGGAGATGTAATACAGTGGTGTCTTACACCAACATCAAAATATGAGCTATTGATGTGTGTGTGTGTGTTTGTGTGTGTGATGTCAGGAGAGATTTAAAGAGTCTTACCAAAGAACAGTCTTCTCCTTTGAGCCTCTTCTATGATGTGAGGTGGTGGCAGTCCAAAGATCTGGTGTGATGGAGAGAGAGAGAGATTATGGTTTGTTATCTTCCTAACCATCAGTGTATGCATCATTATCCGAGGTAACAAGCACAGATGTACAACATATTTACAGAACAACATTGTCAGTACAAGAGCACTAAATGATTCAACTTTCATTACACATGCACTACGACATCACTATGGTACAACGTCTAAATCTACTCTGTGTATTCTCTTGGCCACAGCTGGCACCATTCTGGCCTTAGTTTATCCCTATGGGCCAGTAGAAAGAAAGAGCAGCTTGAGGCCTAGACCTGGATGGCTGTATTTACTGTGTGAGTCCTGGTAAAAACTGAGCCAGAGTCTTTTGGCCCCTTTCACACTAGTCACTCAGGAATCACCATGGAGATTCAACAGGGGATCAAACGTAGAAAACCCATGAAGAATTTCTGTCACACTAGCCAATGAGCTCCCGCTTAAATCTCTCTCGTTCGATCTTCTGCAGTGCCAGTACATGTTATGGCGCATGAACAAAATGGCCTGTAAATAAGACTTTGTTAGTATGCCGACCTTCGCTTTTTACCAGGAGTTTACCCATGATGCTTTTCATGCTACCACATCACCTGGAAGTTCACAGGGACACTTAGAGTTCACCAGGGATGGTTCATGGGTGAGATTTATGAAAAGTCACCTGGCATTTTACATGGGATTTTAACACTCATGATGCCTTTCACACTAGAGCATCACCTGGGAGTTCCTAGGAGATCTCAGGTGAAATTAGTTATGTGTGAAAGGGGTATGACACTGATGAGTGGAAGGTGTCTTACCTCCATGATACATGCTAGCTGTTCCACCTCATTCTCCCCAGGGAAGAGAGGATAGCCTGTGTAGAGTTCAGCCAGGATACAACCAAAGCTCCACATATCAATGGGTAAGCCATAGGGGAGACCGAGGATGACCTCAGGGGACCGGTAGAAGCGAGACTGGATGTATGTGTACACTGCAGACAGGTGGAGAAATGTGCAGGAAATCTTCAAATATTGTATCTTTGCTTCATGGAATCAGGAAACATAATGTAAATTTTTTTCATGATTACTTGATATGACATATTTATTCATACAATGTGCAAGAACTTTGTACATTGCAGCACAATAGCTCCAATTATTGATATAAAATTATGGTTACATGTTTGATATGATGAAACAATCGATTTCTTGGCA
This sequence comes from Diadema antillarum, assembly GCF_040938485.1. Classification (NCBI taxonomy): domain Eukaryota; kingdom Metazoa; phylum Echinodermata; class Echinoidea; order Diadematoida; family Diadematidae; genus Diadema; species Diadema antillarum. The sequence goes on along the minus strand of NW_027271042.1, from coordinate 671,231 downwards.
CAATAATAGTGTTTCAATTGTAGAGCCCAACATAGATTTGAAACAAACCATAAAACATTCATATTGAAAAGTGAAAAGAAATGAAAACATTGAACATTAGGCTTGCTCTTCTCACCTCTTTGATGCTCGTAGCAACTTGAGCCAAAGTCAATGACCTTTATTGAACTTTGACCTTTTTGTCTGAGTAGAATGTTTTCAGGTTTGAGGTCACAGTGGATGATGCGTTCTTTGTGTAGCATACGTAGGCACTGGAGCAGGGAGAAAGCAAAGCGTCGGATGAGGGCCACGCTGAACCCCTGGAAATTGTTCTTCTTGATCAGTTCATACAGGTTCATTCTGGGGAGAAAGAAGAGCCAAGAATCAAATGGGGTACTGGACTGGATGTATTCCATTTCAAGAATGACAATACAACTTACATACTGATCCCTGGTGTCTATCTCTACATAGAGATTACTTCATGAAGTGTGCAGGTACAGAAAAGAAAAGAAAAGAAACAGAGTGAGAGGAAAAATGAAGACGTTTCTTCCTCTCTCCTAACAACACAAGCATTCAAAAACATCTGGCACTGTAGTATTTGTTACATCAGTAAAGCTTATTAACAGTTCTATTGTGCACAGCCTAATCATGACTGTTATCATAAAACAAGCCAACTCACTGAGGTACTCCACTATCAACACCATAATATATCTACTCGGGAAACACATTGCATTACTATCACTGTGTTGTCTACTCACCCTAAGAGTTCAAAGGTGATACATAAATGATTCCTGAAGTAGAAGTATTCCCTCATGTGGATGACATTGTGTGAGTTGTCTCTGTCCTTTCTCCTCAGTGCATCCAGGATTTTCACTTCTATCAATGCTTGGTGGTGAAACCTAGCAACAAACAAAAAAGTAACATGCAAGACATACTTTATAGACATGAAAACAGAGACAATGACCGGCATGAAAACTGAAATCATTTTCATCACATCATTAATGTCTGTCCTTTGGAAAACAGCTTACAATCAGTATGTTACATGTATGTATGTCCTTGCCCTCTTGGTTAACACAATTTTCTTTTGCGATCATTGCAGTAAGTTACCATAGCAACCACTAGAATGCCCTGATTGTTGGGCATGGCCTTGCCACTGTCAAGGTAACTACAATTTACACTGTAGGTTGCACTCATTGTACAGTGCTATAGAAAAATCAGAAATGTATGTCTTTCTGCGGTGTACTATTTGTTTTCTAGCAAACTCTAGCAAGATTCTGATCCTGTGAAGTGATGAGAGGCAGGAATGTCAATTTGAATGAATCTCACCAGGATGTATATATATCAAGTGTAGTACACTGAGTTTGGTTTGCAGTCAATTACAGTGACCAACATAGAGCAGCTTACTCCATGATAACCCTTGCAATGCCAATCTCTTCTCTTTTTGAACATCTATGTGTTAAGGGCTGTTTTTTTTTTCTGATATTACATGTACTTCTCATTTGAAAATAGAGTTTGGTAATGAATAATTGCCTTGTGCTCCACAAAGATACAAGCTTCTCCAAACAAGTTTTACTAATGGTAGATGGTACACATGATAATGCCATTGTATATATTTGTGACTTCTGGTCTGGAGAAACCATTTACAATCCTTTCTTTTCTTTCAGTACAGAGGAAACATGTAATAAGAGTCAACTATGAGGAATAAATCTGACAACAGCACTTTTCTCTTACCTCTTTTTATTGCGTATAATCTTGATTGCTATCATCTCTCCAAGTTTGTGATCGAAAGCTTTGACGACTTGTCCAAATGACCCTTTACCTATGACTTCAAGAATCTCGTACCTGTATGCTAAATGGTCATGTAGCACCTGTAAGAGAAAGGATTCATTTTACAGTAATCATTCAAAAAATACCTGAAGAACTGTTTCATAACCTTTGTTACAAATTAAAATATCCTATGCAAAGGAGTGGAAGGAAAATCTGAAAGTTTGACTAGTCTTAGCTATATACCTTGAAATGTGAACTTACATAACCTACTTTGAATAATATGCTGCCGTCAAATCTGAAAATAGTACTAGAAATAGTCTTTGAATCTCAGACTAACTTTATACAAATTACTGTAGTTGTGAAAACATTTTGACTAAAACTTGAACGAAGTGCACAACTGGATTTCTAAGAGATTAAAAACCTGCGATTTCTCTGGTATACATGCTAGTCATATATAGGTTAATGAGTTGTCAAACATTTGCAATTGATTGTCTACTGAAACTGGAAACTGACCTTGATGTAAGACCCATTCTCATCATCATAGCCATTGTTCTGAGATGCACCCTGCACTCCTTCAACCTTCTTGGCCTCTGCACCAAGGAACCAGACCTCTTGGTAGTCTAGGATTTCAGCTTCCTCAAAGACTGTCAACTTGTCCCTGTAGTACATCATGGCCTCTGTCAAAGGTGCACACACACACACACACACGTTTAAAAATGTGAAAACATGTATAACTAGCAACTTCCTATCGGTTTTGCACAAAGTAAGTGACAGTCATTACTAAAATAATTCATATCAACAAGTGTTCAATTCTACAATGCAAAAGCTTTCAACATTGTGGTTTGACACTAAAACTGCATGCAAAGTGTAAGCTTAGGCTAGAATGGCTATTGAAAAAGGGAAAACAGTTCCTTGCCCATCATGGTCTTGATTGTAAGACTACTTACCATTAGGTTTGAGGGGTGATCTTGTCTCTTTGCCTTCATTCTTGGTTTGCCTCTTCAACTCCTCCCTGGGTTTACAACATGACGAATTAAGATAAAAATGATATAGATTATTCAATGTATCACATGTCTGCCTTTCAAAAAGTATCATAATGAAAGTCATTTTTTTCTGAGCTGGAAATGGGCCTTGATAATGTGTACTGCAATGAACGCCATTTTGATAAAATCTGCATATCTTACCTACCACACAAACTTTGTAAAACAAATCTACAAAGACAATTTTGTATTTTAATACTGGTCAGTCAGTGCAGAGTTTATCACAAACATCCATCCACTGGGGCTCTCCACTGTGACAGCATCATTATCTGTTTCCAATCATTTGGAGGTTGTAATGGATTTAGTCATGTCTAAAAATGCTGCCCTCTTGTGTCAGGCATTAGGAATTGACTTTGCATGATAAAGGAAAGCTCAATTTCAAGGACGAAAGAATGAAGTTATACACGTGGTTATAGTCATGTTCTGGTAGAAAATTAAGATGACATAAAAAAAGGCAAATAAAGTAAGATGGTACAAACATATGACCCATTAACCATTTTTAATGTTTGGAGAGTTATGAGCAAAAGAACATGAAACAGAATGAGAAAAAGGAAAGATAGAAAGAGAGAGCAGGTAGTTGATGAGATTTTTGAAGAATGAATTGATAGAAGGTATGCCTTGGAAGTTTTGAGTGAACTCACAGCTTTGTGTTCTGCCGGTGTATTTTGAGATGATCCCCTACAGTGGTCTGGTGTATCCCTGATGACACCAAGTGGCCTTGAGTGTTGGTCAGCTGGGGTAGAGACTCACCCATGGTGCCCGCCTTGGGCCCCAGGCCCAGCTGGGGAAAGGAGCTCTGGGTGTTGGAGGTTGGTGGCAGACTGCTGGACAGTTTCTGTCAGGGCAAGAAAGAAAGAGAGAGGAAAAAATGCTTGTCAATAAATATCTATATCCCATACTTGGTAACCTGAGTAAAGCATTCACAGGTTAAGTTAGTTCCACAAAATATTATTTTTCATGAAAATTACACATTCCATCAACTTGATACTGATATATGTTAAGGGTAGTAAGAATTCCCCCTGCTTTCTGAAAGCAGTTAGTCAAGTGCTCTTTCATTACGCTAGAAAAGTGAAGGCATGTTGAATTTTCTTTATATTTTCTCTATATTGTTGTCAACACATGACATCATAAACTCTATTAGTCTCCTGATCCAGTGGTTCCAACACCAAAATTTTAATAATTCATAACTTTTGCATCGATTGTCCAATTTCCTTAAACTTTCACTAAACTTTCACTGATGTGTTCTACTCATGTTACTGCTTTCCCCCAATCCACATTGCTCTTGGGTTTTGGTTTCCTAGCAATACCACAACGAATTTGCTGCGGTAACTCTGTTTTTGAGAAAAACCTCATCTTGTTTCCCAAATAATCACTGGCTAAGAGCTCAAGAACAAAATTACTGACATCAATGGTGTATGTAATACAAAGGGTTAAGTCTCTTTCAAAGACTGTACTGTGTCCCAGTAGAAGTCTTCTTCAGAGTATACAGGTGTACATGTACAAATGTACATAGCTGTAGCTTCTTTTCTCATTTAAACTACACCATTCACAGAAATAAATAACGGTACCCACAGTAATTGGACAAATTGCAGATGGCAAAATCTGTTTTTATGAGATACATACAACTTCCTACTGGATGGGATATTAGATTGTGCTGCTAAAATGTGAGGTTCTAATCCAGCTTTGCTGAAGCCATTTTGGTACCACACTGTTAAACAAAGTCCCTTGGCACAAACAACATCATTCACTGGCCTAACTCTGCACATTTATTCTAACTTCAATTTGGATGGTTGACAAGGTAGATAGAAGACATCTCTCCATGGATGAAATCCAGACACTCCTATCTCTTGAGATGACACAATGATAGACCACTCACTACTAAGGATTCTGGGATTGATTTGAAGGCTGTTGGTATTGGGCAAACATTTTCTATCTCATACGGCTTCTCTTCTAGCCCAAACGCTGGGTAAAGGGATGTGCTGGGGATAAGTATAAAGTGTAGCAGCAAGATAATGACTAAATAATATTTAAAAAGCTACAATTTATAACAAATTAACTAGTTACAAAATATGTATTGGAAGTTCTTTTGAAAACAAAAACACACACAGGTGGAATATGAAGTTTAGTGCTTCAAAGGTGCTGGATGAGATGAGATAAAGATTCAGCATTTAACTTTTTGAAAATCAGTTTTGAAATGGCTGAGATATAAAAAAAAAAGAGTAAAACACAGCGATCCTAATAAAAGGTGGGTCCCACCTTTTATTAGGATCATTTTGTTTTGGATATCTCAGCCATTTCAAAACCAATTTTCATTAAATAACTTTGAATTCCTCTTAGAACAAGGAAAAGTAGAAATTACGCGGTGCGTAACATATGTCCCCGCCGGAAGTAGCATTTTGTAACAAAATGTGCAATATAGGTAAAAAATCAAGGTCAAAGGTCAAAGAAGTCAAAGGTCAAAATTCTGTGTAGAAGTTTTGAAGCCCTCACCTAGTGCCATCACATAAAGCAAACGGAATCGAAATCGGGTTAGAAATGGCGAAGGAGTAGCATTCTGTAGCAAAATGCACAATATAGGTCAAAAATCAAGGTCAAAGGTCAAAGAAGTCAAAGGTCAAAATTCTGTGTAGAAGTTTTGAAGCCCTCAACTAGTGCCATCATATAAAGCAAACAGAATCGAAATCGGGTTAAAAATGGCGAAGGAGTAGCATTTCGTAGCAAAATGTACAATATAGGTCAAAAATCAAGGTCAAAGGTCAAAGAAGTCAAAGGTCAAAATTCTGTGTAGAAGTTTTGAAGCCCTCACCTAGTGCCATCACATAAAGCAAACGGAATCGAAATCGGGTTAGAAATGGCGAAGGAGTAGCATTTTGTAGCAAAATGTACAATATAGGTCAAAAAATCAAGGTCAAAGGTCAAAGAAGTCAAAGGTCAAAATTCTGTGTAGAAGTTTTGAAGCCCTCACCTAGTGCCATCACATAAAGCAAACGGAATCGAAATCGGGTTAGAAATGGCGAAGGAGTAGCATTTTGTAGCAAAATGTACAATATAGGTCAAAGGTCAAGGTCAAAGGTCACGACTGAAATTCTGTGTAGAAGTTTCAAAGCTCCCATGTAGTGCTATCATATAAAGCAAACAGAATCAAAATTGGCTCATAAATGACAGAGAAGTAGCAAATTGAAGATTTTGATCACACACGGACGCACACACGGACACACGGACACACGGACGGACGGACAGACGGACGGACGGACACACGGACACACACACGTACGGAGCCCGTTTCATAGTCCCCTGCTCGAACTCGTTCGGCGGGGACAATTAAATGATCTTTCATATTTCATAACAGGTTTCTCATTATCTCAAAAAGAAAAAACATCAACAAGAAATCAGAAACCTGTAGCCCCATCTCAACTAAAACTGTACCATCCCTTTCAGCTACATGTATGTTGGTGAAGACTATTACGTCCTTGTTTTTTCAAAATGTATCAAACTGACATAAAGACATGACGTCATTATCATGTCTACTTCTGTGCCACATACAAGATTGCATGTGTACACACCTACAAGATTGCATGTGTACACACCTACAAGATTGCATGTGTACACACCTACAAATGAAGTATTGAATCAAACACTTTTATTATGTTTAAAATTAGAAAATGCTACTTAAGCCATTACAAACAATGGCCTAGAAGATAATGCACACAGTCAAAGTGTTGATTTGACTGTAAGCAATATTGCTGGATGTACACTTTTACAAAGAGTGTTGGCTCACATGAAAATTTTGATTGGTCCACACTTTCGTCAGCATCTTAGCATCGTCCAGCCAAGTGAATGAGCATATATGAGACCCCTAGATCCTTGTAGGCTAACAGGCACTTGGCCATAAACTAGGTGACTGTGCATCTCATACCCAGCTAGTAGTGGTCATATCTGTGATTTGATTATGTAAAATCCTTCATAATCTTCCAGAAGTAGGTAAATCATACCTCATCCCCATAAAACCTAATTTATGCATGATTAATATAATTGTGTTAAAAAAATATAAAAAACAAGACATTTATTGAGGTGTGAATTTTCTTCAATTTTGTTTCCCTCTACAAATGAAATGTGTATGATCACAACTACTGATCTACAACTTTAACAAACATGTTGGAAAAAGAGGCAGGCAAAATTGAAGAAAATTCACCCCGCAACCTTCACCCCTCTGTTAATATTATCTTGCTTTCCACACTTTTTTTTTTTAACATTTAATACAGCTCGGGGTAGGTCTGTGCTACATTAGGGCTGTCTGTAGCACATCTATCAGGGTGACAGCACTATTCATATCTAAACTAGATATGGTATGACAATTTAAAAGGTGGACTCTGTAGCATAGAAACTGTTTAAAAGCAAAGTAGATACTTCAAAATATTTTAGAAATGACCTGTAACTGCAAAAAACAGTACACTACTCCATAAATCAGTGTATTAATCATTGTTGGTCAAGAGATATTTGTAAAAGCAGTGCTTCGCTTTCAAAGGCTTGATGAGCCTACATACTTCAATAGCCTGTATTCTTGGCTTAGTAGGCCCAATACAATGTATTTACATTGAAATATTGACTTATTTACGCTTACCAAATATGAATAAATGCTCATTTCATTATCTTTATACAAGAGAAATGACTAGATGTAATTTTTGTGTTCATAGTAGCTATATGGAGAAACAAAAAAAAAGAATAACTGTATTTCTATTGGAGGCTTAATCTGTACCTTATAAGGACACATTACACTCCACAGGAGTATACCGATACTGTATTTTATAACAGTTAATTACAAATTAACCAATCTGAGGAAAACCTTATCGTGACTTTTAAGGATCCTACATGTACATGAGTGCATGAATCACACACAAATATAAAGGCTAGAGGCCCTAGAGGGTACAGCACAGCTGTAATCTCATATCCCATAGATACAAATATATTTTTTCCTCGAAGTAATCACTACATCAGAGGATGACTTTGAAATCCTTCATACAACGACATCAGACAGTAGAATGACAGGTGCAAACGTTGCCATGGTCAGGTTAAATTTAGAAGGAGACAACTCTTGTCTCATTGTGTAACATTGGACGTGCAGGTAATAACACTGATCATGTAACAAAAGAGCATAAAAGCCTACCTACATTTCTTAATCCACATCTTATACTATGTGTGCTAAATGTGTGGAAGGGTCCAACTTCTCTCCAACAACACATGTGAATGGGGGGGGGGGGGGGTGGAGGAAAGAGGAATCACAGAGTTTCACTGAAGAATTACCCTCAACATGTTTTGTCCATGAAGATATTATAAAGAACTAATTGGATTGAATATAATCAGCCTTTCCCTTAATAGATGAGGGTGTGAAGTACAAGCTTACACAGTGAAAAAAGAAGCTGCCTTTCTTTTTAAAACAATCTTTCTCTTTTTCTGATTATAGGATTAAATGTACCAATACTTCCTGATAGATAGAGATGCTTGCTTGTTCAATCATGCAGTGTACTTCCTGTATAAAAAAATCACTCAAAATGATTTGTACTTCCTTGCATGATAGGAAAGTAGGAAAGTAGAATCCCAACCCTTCCCTTCTATTCCTGTTTAAGATGTAACTATTTGAGTGTGCAACAATCACACCCTATCCCACAGGTTACAGGAGCCTATAAAAAGAGTTTTATACAGAATGCTACATTGTTGTCTCTCATCCTTAATGACGGGATCCAAGGAAGACCTGTGGTACCATGGATTGGTGTTTGTTAGAGTCTTGATGAGTAAATGTATGAGTACAAAGAGTTTGCCCATTTAGTCCCTACCATAGGGAATACTGTTTGTTCTCACTCACAATGGTATACAACACCTCTCTCTAATCATGTCCCAAGGTACTCAATTACCGGTACAGGTCTTGCTCAATGCATGATCACACTTTGTCAAACATAAATGGATATTTGATGTTAAAGAAGAGAACAACCATTATGTACAAGCATCATGCATCCCTTTGGTCTGTGAAAGTTTGATTTTCAGGGGCAAACTTCTCTTTACATAGATGTGAGTCCCAAGAGAGACAGCCACATACAGCCTGGAGAATCAGTGTAGCTTGCATAGCAGCAAAAAAAAAAGTAACTGAATTTGAATATATTCAAAAGATGTACAATAAAGGCAAAAGATGTACCATAAAGGCAGAAATGTTCGCGTGTGTGAAACTTGTACGAATTTCACGAGGAGCCCAGATTCATCTAGTAAAATGCAAACTAAAGTTTGTGTGTACACGGTGCATTGAACGCCAGTCACTAATTTGCAGCATGTTCTTTTGACAAACTGATGGTTTGCACAGTTTTTTGGTGAATATATTACTCTGCAGGATTAAAAAAACTTTACCAGTTGATATTTCATGACTACTCCTAATAATTTTGTTCTTTAAGAAAAATGGCCAGAGTAACTTGTTCTTCCCAGGGAAACCTTGTTTGCTGCTGTCTGCATTGGTGCCTAGGATCATACAACTTTATCCATGCATTACACTTTTATTTTCACAGGTGGATTTCAGATTACATTGCTGTGCAAATTCTGTTTTGATGGTGATTTAAAGCCATGCTTCTAACAAGAGCCAAACAGATATTGTAAAAATGAAAATTTTTGCAGCGTGGACATTTTTACAATTTCTTGCAACATGAAACTGGCTCGCACAGGAATATTTTGCTTGTGATATATGATACCATAAGATGTTGATCCTGCGGAACTAAAAATGTCCAAAATTTATCTTACCCAGCAGAGTGTGAAAATCTGCTTAAGCAAAACTTTCCTCTTTTACAATACCTCTACACATATTAGTAAGGACAAGATAACTTCAAATGTGATTTACAAGGCTAGTAAGCACTTGAAAATCTCCAGAATCTCAAGACAATCTCCTGACTCTTCCTTATATGGTAAGAATGATTTTGGAAACAATGAATGACAATTATTGGTAAACTAGCAGAACTGTTTATGGTGGCCAAGCTTATGATATCCTTTTCAAATAGCGAAGGAGTATCTTATCAAACCCGGGTATTGACCCTTTGATATGAGATGTTAGAGCACACATCCTCCCCTTACAAGGTTTGAACACATGTAATCCTTTGTATGTATCCAGCACTGGGCAGTCTACTGCAAGACTGATTTCACTAGAATCCCTGACTGGTACGATGCACATGGCTTATGATGAGTGGAAGAAACATTTCTAAGTATGCTGGGCTAGCAAGTGGAACCCTGAGTGCGAATTGAAGCATTTTAGGGTTTTAACCAGAATTTCACTCACTGCCAACAAAAGAAACATTTCTTGGAGTGATGTAATAGGATGTTAAAAAATACTCTTTTGGCTTCATGCTTTATCTGGATACTCATAAAACATTATCATTGCCAACACTGTGTCATATTTTTTCAGCACTGATTATAAGGAGAAGACTGAATATAACAGTCAGCATAATAACCATTATCCTTCAGTCCATGATATTTTATGCCGACAAATGACTTTCTATTCTTGATGCATGTATGTTATGCCCAAGATAAAATATGAACATAAACTGACAGAATGTAAGAGTTGCTATCAATGACAGACAAAGGATGAGTATTAAGAGATGAACTGAAGAATTCAAACCATTCAAGTTAAGACTACCTCCATTCATCCCCACCAGACATGGGATGAGATTGATACAGGAGGTATGATTGAGGAGTGTGTTTCAGATGCATTATTTCCCTCTTGTAAGGGAAAGCTTCAATGTGAACAAGTGATAATGGTGTTTGGTATTACCTCATTCTGAAGGGCATTTGTTCTCCTGCCTAACACTCCAATGGGCTGACTCCCTTTAGTCCCACCAGTACCGATGTGATTCTTTTCACGGGTCTGCAAATACACAAAAATGACAGAGAGAGGCACAAAGATTAATTTCATCAATACATGTGGAATGACAACTGCACATCTTGTATAAATATGTTCTGATTTTCTAACTAAAGTTTTGTCCTATCACTGACACCAGTTTTCTTTCAGCCTTCTTTAGCTTACAAATTTCTGATATGAAATTACTTTTGTGTATAAAATCATGAACATGCCCATGGCTCATGCTCATGACTAAAATCTGTAAGAGAAACTGGAATCATATTCATAAACTTGATCATGGTAACTTCAGCATATCTTGTAAATCATTTGTTCAGTTTTAACATTTTACAGGTGGAATTGTGGGCTAGAAACACTGGTAAAGAGATAGACATAGCCCCATATAACACAAAAGTGATTACATAGATACAAATTTCGGGTCTCACGATAGACTACATGTATAAACCACATGACATGTTACAGCGCAGAGAGAGTATGGCAAATAACACGTTTTGAGAGGTTGTAATTATGGTATGAACACAGCAGCCCATATACAGCTGTATTTAGTGTGCCTTTGTGAATCTGCCGGCATAATGACTTGATGCCTAAAATGTACATGTATCTCATTCAGTCAGTTAAGGTCACATGTTAGGCCGTGGCCTCATGACTTCTTCCTGTCAAACATCACAGTTTGCCTTCAAGGTTTCACAGTGCAGTAATAAAGCACAGCATACAAACAGCATCTGAGAAAAATATTGACTCTCATTTTTGTGTGTTGTGTATCATACCCTTTAAAGACAAATCATAATTCTGATATACTACAGCCTTTTCAAGAAGCTCGAGTTGAAAAATAAATACCTCTACCAAAACATCCATTCTAAACAACACAGCCCTGAATGAAAAAAAAAAAAGAGAGACAGAATTAATTTGCTCATCATCTGCTCTCTGTGACTGGTGTCTAAAAATAAACAGCAGCAGGTGCATGGTTGGCTATAAACAAGAGAGTTGAAACAAATTGACGTGGCAGAAGAGATGGTGTTACAATCAATCCATCAATCTTGATCAACTTTAGATCAACATGCTATGGTGCTTGTTCTCTACGGAGTGAATGTAAACTAGTCAGAGAGCAGACTGTGTGACACTTCAAATTAGTCTCAAGGCTTTCTTCAATTAGTCATTTATCTACACTAGTCACCAGACATATACTTGCACATTTGGACATTGGTCACTATTGAAATAATATTTAGACATGTCATGTAAAGGCAGATGTATGACTGCCTCACACAGATCATAATTTCCTATGTTGACTTGTACAAAACTTCTCAAATGACTACTACCTCTGATATCAATGTGATAGCAGGTGATGATTAACTACCTAAGATGTGGACATAGTGACTTTGTGAAATTCCTCTTTGCTAAAAAAGAGAAATGAACTGAAAGGAGACAATAGAATAGCTCAATGAAAAAGTTCAGCCGCATCAGAATGTCAGGTTAGATGCACTTATCACAGCCAGTTTAGCAGGTGGTAGAATATCTCATTGTTCTCCCAATGCCATTTTGTAATGGCACCTTTAGTGCTTTTATTGGTTATATTTAAGTTTGAGGTGAGTAGAAGTGAGAAGGACTATGAGATAAGGATTGATTATTTTGTGTCTTTTTCTGTGGTATGGTAACAGTTTGAAGCTTTCATTTGCACAGTAACAATGAAACAAGGAATGGCTTTGCTTAAATGCTTTGCGAAACATATTGGTGACAACTATTCTGTGAGAAAGGTGGCAATTTGTACATTACAGCTGTATTTTTAGTTACTGTATCAAAGTCAGCTTTACATTGAGCAGTAATTTAGGTGTGATGTCAGTGCTTTGAAGGCTCTACAGCCAAAGTACACTTGGAGTTCACATGGCCTTTAAATGCCCCTGTGCAGCTGAGAGCTAGATGGTCATTTATGTTATGTGTGAGGATGTATTCAAGTCTATCAGACTGTTTTTTTTTTTCATGTATAGTACCTAGCTTTCACTCAAGGGTTTTAGATTATTATCCTGTTTCTTGATAGCTTTTCACAATTTGGTTGTTAAAATGGTCAATATTTTCAAACAATGCTTTTCTCCTGCTTTGTAGAATGGCCGTGGTCACAATGACGTATTATTGATGAAAACACCCATGGAGGTCACTCTAGCCAACCAGTCAGTGTACAAGATAACATACTCCTGGTCCACACCAGAGATGGTCTTAGTACTGGTTCCATGGGGGCAGGCATTGTAGGACCTCCATACAACACATGTTGCACTATTCATACAATCATTTCTTATTGATTACAGCTAATCCATGGCACCTACAATTCTGACTTTATTGTATGGGCATTGTGGCTAGCCTGGCAAGTCAGTATTGATTGGGACTTGGCTTCTTTGGCTTCCACAACTTGTGCATGCTTGACAAAACCTATGGCCAAACGCCAATGACAATTCACAAACAATTGAAAGCATTTCCTGGGAATTGTTGCAGTGCCTGAGGTTGGCTACATTCTCCTGAACTCATACTCTCCATTCATGTATGATATTCTTATGCCTTCTTTGGCTTTTCATATGATACAGGATACAATATACTTCAAGGAATGTAACTCAAGCAACCACAGTACGATGTATACAGCAATATTCAAAGCTACATGTACTTACATTGTAGCTGAACAGGTACATCTATCAAGTTACAGATTATTGCAGAAATAAACTTAATTCAGACCAATGCCACAGAATTTTGCATTCTCAGAGGTTTAAAGTATGTCCTTGTTGTGAGTGCTACATTCTGGTCTAAAAGGAAACAAAGACCTCAAACAAGGCATGAGCCAGAATAAAAAAGGCTTCATTGTAGTATGACATGAAGCTCCATGAGAATATTTCAAAACACTTTTTACTTTCGGTTACCAACATCACATCACCCCAAAGTAGAAGTATAGAAACATTGTAAGTCTAATGCTCTGCTACAATGCTAGAAATATGAAAATGTGCTCAATTTTCTTTAGATTTTCTTCATACTGTTTTTTTTTTTCATCACAAAATGTTACAGTCATCTCATCCAGTGATGGCCACACCAAAACTATAAAAATTCCTAACTTTTGAAAGGATTATCTGATTTTCCTAAAATGTTCACTAATGTGTTCTAATTATATTGCTGTATTCATCCAATCTATATGTATGTTCAGGTTTCATTCCCCTTAAGCACTCTAACAATATAGAAGAAAAATCTTTCTTTTTTTAATTGTTAAATATCTGAGGAAATGCTGGGAATTTGCTCTTGAATTTTCATTGACATCTCATTATACAAATTGTAGGTTTCTTCCAGGTAGCTTTGAGCCACTAAGCAACACAAAGTGCTTCGACATCTGATGTAATTTAGTTAACTTTGATGACTGGGAAGACTCACAAAAGAGTCTGCTATTTTTGACCTGATGGAACTAATCATAGAGAGAAAAGGGGGACAGAAACTGAAAGTTGGCACTAAATTTAACTCAAAAGATACTAAAAATAGAACTTGTGCGTCAAAGCAATGAGACTTTAGGGATGATCAACTTGAAGACAACAGAAATCCATGGTCTAGTTCTATTCATTGATTACAGTCCCTAGTGAGATATTCACATCTAACAGTGTGTCTGAGAAGATGTCTTCATTATGGCATGGCTGCTTAAACTATTGATAGATACTCCTCCCTTGGGTTACTTGATCTTCCTTCTCCTCCTCCTTGACTCAAAAGAAAGTCTCCTATAATGACTTGATTCATAGGAGTAAGTCATACCCAGTCGGGGAGGGGAAGAAAACAGGAAAGAGGGGGAATAGCCCTGGAGAAAGGGTAGACCAATTTACTTCCACATCTTCACAAGATCTAGTTTGGAAGAAAGAACTGCTACCAACAGGATTTTAACCGTAGAACTGATTGATGCGAAGGAAATGAAATGTCTTTCTAGTAGTTCTGATACTTTTACAAGAGATAATGATAAGATGGATCTTATCAAGCTTTCTCTTCTTCATTGGATTTTATGAGAGCGAATTCTGCAGGCTAAAAATTTACCCCTAATCAATGTTCTTTTTCTTCTTCTTTTTTCTTTGCATTGTATTCTTCTAGGCCCATCACAAGATGTATACTTCTAAATATCTATCAATTTATGAGCCACACATCTCAACTACATATTACTGATGATGTCAAGCTATTCCCTTCATGTACCATTCTGATGATGTCACAGCCACACAGTTAGAGAAAAGTACAGAAATAAACATAATTCAGAGAGAAAATGTTGTGTACTTTGATGCTAAACAAAGCACTGTATACGCCAAACATTTCGCAACGTTTTTATTTTCGCAAATTTCACGAGTCAGGTGCTATTTGCGAAATTAAAGACACTCAAAAATATTGACTCTGATCATGCTGTGAATGTGATGTGCACATATACATTTCTCTGCTCAGTACAGGACTCCACGATCGCGAATTTGACCACTCACGAAATCATAGGGAAGTTCCGATACGTGAAAATTTAGGCTCGCTAACTTATGGTGTATCCAGTATGTCATTAGTGTCAGTACCACATTCTGGTCTTTTGTTGACACCTCATCTGGTTTGTCCAGGTATCTTTGAGCCACTAAGCAACACAAAGTGCTTCGACATCTGATGTAATTTAGTTAACTTTGATGACTGGGAAGACTCACAAAAGAGTCTGCTATTTTTGACCTGATGGAACTAATCATAGAGAGAAAAGGGGGACAGAAACTGAAAGTTGGCACTAAATTTAACTCAAAAGATACTAAAAATAGAACTTGTGCGTCAAAGCAATGAGACTTTAGGGATGATCAACTTGAAGACAACAGAAATCCATGGTCTAGTTCTATTCATTGATTACAGTCCCTAGTGAGATATTCACATCTAACAGTGTGTCTGAGAAGATGTCTTCATTATGGCATGGCTGCTTAAACTATTGATAGATACTCCTCCCTTGGGTTACTTGATCTTCCTTCTCCTCCTCCTTGACTCAAAAGAAAGTCTCCTATAATGACTTGATTCATAGGAGTAAGTCATACCCAGTCGGGGAGGGGAAGAAAACAGGAAAGAGGGGGAATAGCCCTGGAGAAAGGGTAGACCAATTTACTTCCACATCTTCACAAGATCTAATTTGGAAGAAAGAACTGCTACCAACAGGATTTTAACCGTAGAACTGATTGATGCGAAGGAAATGAAATGTCTTTCTAGTAGTTCTGATACTTTTACAAGAGATAATGATAAGATGGATCTTATCAAGCTTTCTCTTCTTCATTGGATTTTATGAGAGCGAATTCTGCAGGCTAAAAATTTACCCCTAATCAATGTTCTTTTTCTTCTTCTTTTTTCTTTGCATTGTATTCTTCTAGGCCCATCACAAGATGTATACTTCTAAATATCTATCAATTTATGAGCCACACATCTCAACTACATATTACTGATGATGTCAAGCTATTCCCTTCATGTACCATTCTGATGATGTCACAGCCACACAGTTAGAGAAAAGTACAGAAATAAACATAATTCAGAGAGAAAATGTTGTGTACTTTGATGCTAAACAAAGCACTGTATACGCCAAACATTTCGCAACGTTTTTATTTTCGCAAATTTCACGAGTCAGGTGCTATTTGCGAAATTAAAGACACTCAAAAATATTGACTCTGATCATGCTGTGAATGTGATGTGCACATATACATTTCTCTGCTCAGTACAGGACTCCACGATCGCGAATTTGACCACTCACGAAATCATAGGGAAGTTCCGATACGTGAAAATTTAGGCTCGCTAACTTATGGTGTATCCAGTATGTCATTAGTGTCAGTACCACATTCTGGTCTTTTGTTGACACCTCATCTGGTTTGTCCAGGTATCTTTGAGCCACTAAGCAACACAAAGTGCTTCGACATCTGATGTAATTTAGTTAACTTTGATGACTGGGAAGACTCACAAAAGAGTCTGCTATTTTTGACCTGATGGAACTAATCATAGAGAGAAAAGGGGGACAGAAACTGAAAGTTGGCACTAAATTTAACTCAAAAGATACTAAAAATAGAACTTGTGCGTCAAAGCAATGAGACTTTAGGGATGATCAACTTGAAGACAACAGAAATCCATGGTCTAGTTCTATTCATTGATTACAGTCCCTAGTGAGATATTCACATCTAACAGTGTGTCTGAGAAGATGTCTTCATTATGGCATGGCTGCTTAAACTATTGATAGATACTCCTCCCTTGGGTTACTTGATCTTCCTTCTCCTCCTCCTTGACTCAACAGAAAGTCTCCTGTAATGGCTTGATTCATAGGAGTAAGTCATACCCAGCCGGGAGGGGAAGAAAACAGGAAAAAGGGGGAATAGCCCTTGAGAAAGGGAAGACCACCTTACATCCACATCTTCACAAGATCCAGTTTGGAAGAAAGAACTGCCACCACACAGGGCAGGTTTGTAACCATAGAACTGATACATGTACAATCATTGTTATTTCAAAGGAAATGAAAAAAAAAATGCTGTCCCAGCTCTAACTTTTTACAGGAGGAAATCCCATGATTGCCCAATCAAGCTCCCACATCCATCTCCTTCACTAGATTTAATGAGAGGTATACTCAGACTGACAATCATACCTGAAGCAGAGACAATTTAGTCCTACATGTAATTCCCTGTGATATAACGGGAAGGACAGTTAACACCAGGACTGAACAATAAATACCAAGAAAGAGCAGTCAACACCAGTTGCTAACAGTAAACACCAGGAGTTAACAATCAACACCAGTTGCTAGCAGTTAACACTGGGAGCTAACAGTTAACACCTGGAAATAACAGTCAACACCAGGAGAAGTTCAGATTTGACATCAAGAGTGAATAGTCAACACCAGTCAACACCAGGCGTGAAGAAGAATACACAGTTTGACCTGCCAAGCTATGCCATTAACCATCAATACATGCAGGAAATAACTCCATGTCTGTACCGGTGAAGTCTCTGACTTTAAACATTATTAGGCAAAGTTTTATCCTCTGTATCATGGAAAGAAGTAAAGCTGGTCTGTGATGTGGACAGTTTTACTCATTTATGAGCCCAAACTGCTGAGGTTTGCGACTGGACTTTCAAAAAGAATCATGTAATGCTTCTTTGTCTCGATAGCAGCCAACCACATTAGTATAGTGACTCACTGCTTTCCCTCCTCCATAGAGTCTTTCTTGGAAGAGCCAAATGTTACTGAACTCTCCCCATCCTCATGTTACTCTCAATGTCTGTATCCACAGTCTGAGGGTGAAAAGGCCAACAGTGTGAAGTTGAAAGTAAACACAGCATTCAGCTCCAGGCAGAAAACATACAAAGACATTGAGAGTGTTAGATGCTTGCACACTACCTCATGATTAAACAACAAGTGAGTTCCAAGAGGCATGTAAACAGGCCATGCAAATACCAGCAAAGCATTACACTCAATGTTCACTTCTATCTACCAAGGTCTAGAAGCCATTGAGAATAGCATCCATCACAGAACTATGTACACTGTCCTCTCATAATGGTTTAATTCATACCAATACAAAGTATTCTTGTCAATCCTCACACAAGCAGTTGTACATTCTTTCATGTACATTGTACAGTATAATCCTGTCTGGTTAATTTTTTCTTTCTTGTCTCATCTATTTCGCAGAGTTCCTTTCCGCTTGCTTATCTCACACACTGTATGAAAATCACACCACTTAACCCGTTGAGGACGAGTCCCAAGTATACTTGGGCACGTGTCTATGGGAAATGCATGTTGCAGCAAAATCAGCACGTCCTCAATGGGTTAAGTTCATTACATCTGTGTCATACACACATTTTTTTTTTTTTTTTGTACATGTCATGATATAAGATCTGCAGTATTCTATCAACATAATATTTCAATCAAGTCGACCCATGAGATGTGTATTACACAGGATGACTTTTATTGTCCATCTGTCTCTATGACATCCATCAAATGAGGATCTTTTATCATTCCCACTATCTTTACCCATTCCCAATGATTTTTTTTTTCCAGTTTGTCTCTTCTCTTACAAGGCCCATCATTATCTGCATAAATTCCTTTAACTTCTAAAGGAATACTTCCCCATCTCTCCTCAAATTAAAAATTAAAAAAATGCACAAAAATGCATCCTTTAATTTTCTGTCTATGTGTTTCTTGTCTCTCCAGTATTGTTTAACTTTTGTTCGAAGTTTTCAGCTCTTTTTCTCCTCTTCAACCTTAGGTTTGCAATATTTTAGACATGCCGTCATTCTCATTAGTCACTTTAGATTGGTTCTCAGCAATTGTGAAACCAGTCAAAAGTTCCATACAATTAACAGCTTTAACCCATTGAAGACTAGTTCAAGCATAGTTTGGCAGGTGTAAAAGGGAAACGTGCGATGTAGCAAAATCAGCCCATCCTCAATGGGTTAAAAGACAATCTTCTATCTCTGGGTACAAACCCAGCAGCAGTGTGTAAGGTGTGACTAAAGACTTGTTTGCTTTCTTTGTCTCACGCTGACATGCTAATTGCCTCACACACATCCCTTCCTCCTTCTAATGAAATGTGTTCACACTGTGTATGATAACTATTCTTACCCAGTTTGTCAATACCTTGTAAAGACAGAGAGTGACAGAAACCAGAAGGTCTGACAAGAAATTCACATCAAACATCATAAACAGAAATAAAAGTATGAAAAAAACATCTAAATTTATAACAAAAAGACTGAGAATGCTGATAGCCATTCAGCTGAGACCAAGTGGAGAATAGAGATGGTACGTTAGCACTGCGGACCCATACTTGCTACAGCGACCATACCTTCAGTGTTATTGCACTTACACTTTGGAACAAATTACCCATCCATGTCCGCAGAAATCCTACAGAAGGGTCTTTCAAAAATTTACTCAAAACCCACCTGTTCCCTCATGATCTGTAATTTGTATTAATTAAGCTTAATGTTATACGCTATGATTTACGATGTGTGTAATTTTTGTTTCATCTTACAAGTATTTACTTCATGACCTAATTTCTCCTTTCTAATTCTTTTCCATTACAAGACGCTCAGCGCTTGCTTAAAAACTTTAGTAATAAGCACTTTATAAATGATAATTATTATCACTGTCAACTGTGACTATACATGTAAGTCTCTATCTTCATTTACCCCAGAAGCGACAAAGTATACTGGAATACAAAGTACCTTCTGAACCTCCTGGAGCTACAGGAAGGCTGGTCATAGTGTAGTTGACTCCATACTGTATTGTTAACCTGAGTTTTCATACCCCATGCCTCCTGCCACACCTGAACTGTTGATGTAGGAATATTATGAATGTGGCAAGTCATGGAATGGTTTGTGCTTCAGCCTCTGAAGTGTTTTCATAAATTGTGAATTAGAGTCTTCTTCAACTCTCTTGTCTCATAAAATGAAAAGGTCTTTATTCATATCTAACCAAACATTTATTTGTAGTTCTAATTCCCGGAGATATATTATGAGAGTACATTACTGTATATGAGAGTATATTAGGCATATTTTATGATATCACACTGCATCAGATTATCTTACGATGCAGAATCTACAATGTATAATTTTGTTGTCCTCCGATCAATATTTGTTAACATTCATTACATTGTACATTTGACTGTTTGTAAACATTACTGTATGTGATCAAAACGCAGTTTAAGTGTGACGAATGTACACTTGTAATCAGTAATGCCGTGTGGTGGGAGAATGAGAATTTGTAGTATCTGTATGTGTTTATGTGTGTGAGAGTCACTTATTGGATGTGATGAAGAGATGATTGTGTGTATGTGTTTATGAGTGTACCTGTGTTTGCGCGTGCATGTGTGTTTGTGAGAGAGAGGGAGGGGAAAGATGTGAATACAATGTAAGAAAAAGGAAGTAACCGCATGGGTCCCTTTTAATCAGTTTATGTTTATTCGTCACGTACAGTGTGTTGAATGTAGTGAATGTAATATATTTTATAATGAATAATGTGGTAAATGATGTTAATTGTTATTCTTTAAATAGTGATGAATGATTTGAAAATTGTAAATACTTTTTTTTTTAATCAACTATGTATTGTGTGAACAAATGTTGCAATTCAGCCTTTTGGCTGCGAGAACATTTCATTTAATAAACCATACCATAGTAGATTTAGCTTTCTAGTCCACAAACAGAAATCTTTTTGAGTCTATAAACCTTGTCATGCTTCCCTGGTGATAAGTAGCATGGCCATCATAAAAGGCATTTCATAATTTTGCAATTCCTTCATTACACACTCTGATGCCTTGAGAATCATACTGTTTGATGCCATATCACTGACCTTTGGTCCACTGACCATATATACCCCTGTCTGATGACCATCTCTTGCAATGAACCTCTTGACAGACGCTTGACATCAAGTTTTTAATGGGAGGCTGAGAAACCTATGATCAAGTGCCACTTAAGTTAGATACTAACAAGACTTCAGATAAGTTTCTTGACATGAACTCCACAGTAGAATGCACTATGTGTGTATGGAGGTGAGGGTAACTGAAGTTAATCAGTTTTGTCATTAACAAATCATGTTATTAATGATGGGACCATTATCAAATTTCTCACCCAAATGAAAAATAGCTGCCTCAAGACAAACAAAAATCCTCAGTAAAGAATGCATGGAGGTCCAATTGTTTGTGTATTTACTTTATGTGATTTTAGACAAAAGGGGAAAACACAAATACAAAATGAAAAAATAAAAAGAGAACTGGAACAAATAAAATTTGAATCATTATATTCATACTGATAGTGAATATTTTTTGCCTTACTGATCTATATATAAGTATGACACATGGTATTGGGGAAAGAATTTGATATGGTACAAACCTGATGCATACATCGGAAAGGAAGGGCAGACATCTGGGACAGTCCAATCCACACAGGTATTTATCAACATTTCATAGTGCACATAATAACCTTATCCATCCTGAGAGATACAACGAAAATCAGCTAGAGGGATATTGCCTGCTATTTGTCAAGTCCTGATGAGATGCATAAAAGGTCCAGCTAATGAATAGTCCATGTAAATCCCTCACTCAGGCAGCATTAAGGGATTAGGAGCTCTTAGAGTAAACTACCAGTCTTCACCCCACACCCATGAATGCTTGAACATTCTCTGACAAACAATAAAAAGATCAACTCTTTGTTTGCGCTACATGTTCCATAGTGCACAAACACTTTGCTGGTCTTACCGAGAACTGTTGTTAGATGGGGGGAGACAATGTTTCTACAGCAACAGGAGACAAAAGGAAGATGCTGGGCTGGTATTTGTCCTCCTAATCATATTGTGCTAAACAATGAGGGGTGTCTCATTATCACCTTCTGTCCACTGGGCTGTGTCCACAAGACACTAAGGGCAGTGAACATCAATGAGGCATGAATAATTCATCTTGTGTGTGGAAGTGAAGGAAGCAATTGTTTTCTACTGCACTTATTGAGCTTCTACTCCTGCTGCTGTGGTGTGATGGAAGTCACCCTGTGGACACCTGTACAATGTACAATACACAAGGTTAAAAGGTGTGGACAGTCAGGTGATGGTAACACTAAGACTAGGGATGTGGGAAACTTCCCTGCTAAGACGTCTTCCTTAGGCAAAATGTCACAATCTTCATTAACCCATACAATCTCTGGGAGACTGAATGGCTTGTATTGTCATCATTACAAAAGGTCGTACGAGAGGAGGAGACACTCTTTATACCTGGGTATTATTACAGCATGACTGTATTGAAAATAACTCCCTATATGTAGAGTAACAAAACCTATCAATTATTGTCAGGCTATTATCACAGAAGGGTGTCACACTTATAAGATTTTCATAGAGTGTTACTATGACAGTGGCAGGATGTACCCATGGGCTTGTTGGAGTACTGGTGTTTATTCACACTGGTTCAGAGTAAAGGATTATGTGCTCAACACTAAAGACTGTCAATAAAAGTAAAATAATGCTTGAGTATATGTCTGCAACTTCATCATGGATGTTATTGTACATGAGGTCGGCACATTTGATCACAGGAATACTTTGAAAGCTACAGATACTAAAGTGACACACTTAGCACTTCTTGAATTTCACTATATATATACATCAGTATTTTCTAATAAAGTCCTGTGATATTAAAGAGAAGCATAATGCATTATGCGATAACTTGTGCTTCTGACTGATAATCAATATGTTAGTCACAATTTTCTTATTGTGGTTCACAAATATGGCTTTGGTTTGAACATCATGCTGTAACAGGTACGATATATGTTTATGCTATATAGGCAGGTCACAAGTTTTCTCTGCTTCATTTCAAGTCACCATTTGGCAATTTCTGTCAACTTTGAGTGGTTAGAAATTGCCAAACCCATCAGAGTCCCATCTTATCATTCTAGTTGGTATGAGATAAATATCATACTCAGAGGAAATCTTTAACAGGTAAAGATAACCACATTTTCCAGTAGTCATTGACCAATCTGGGAAAAATGTACCGGTATACTGTAACTGAAGACATGGCTACAATATGTGTCAATGTTTATCATTGAAACCACTGGTATAAGATAACCAAAATTGATACCCTGTGACGGAGAAGGCTATGATTTGCCAGCCTTAATATTAATGGCTAATGCTCTATTCACGGCGAGAGAGATTCAACTCTTTTCAAAGTTGCAAGTGACATTTATAACCGTTCTTATTACACTGAACTTCTTGCACGATGCTATTGTTGCAGCTTGTTTGACATTGATGATTTCTAATTTTCTGGCATTCTCTTGTATTAGTACGACCTACACAGCATATTACATCATTGCCAAAATATCAGTAGCAAAAAGAAAAAAATATCCAATTGTCATGACAACTATAGTAAATTAAATGTAACAAAGTAGACTGAAGCAAAGTATTGACAAAACAGTCTTAAATACAGAGTGCCATGATGAATTCCCAGATAAAATGAAAAGTGTTTTCATCAATCTGATAAACCTTTTCAGTAGACTGAGTGTTCTACAGAGGCAACACATATGATGAGGAAAAAAAAAGGAAAATGAACGAGAAAGAATGTAGAACAAAAAGTCATGGAGGACACTGTCACGTGCTTAGGTGAAGATGATGACAATAAACAAAATTTTATTTATATTACTGATACAGAAGTTCATCGAGAGTCTAATCAATACTGAGTGACATCTTTATTGAGCAGAAGTAAATGTAGCGTTATGGCTCTAGTTTTGCCAGTCTCACACGTAGCGGAAGTCATATTGATCGCCTCATTTCACACGGTGCTAGTTGAGTTCCACGGGAGCTGAAGGCACAATACAGTACATTATACGTTCAGTCTGTGTGGGGGGTTGATTGTATCCTAGTGGGGGAGGGATTAAGGGCTTTCTACTGTTGACCTAACTACTGTGGAATTGTGTATTTTTGCTGTATGTTGCTGTATGATGAAACTCACTGTCTACTTGGTCTTTATTGAAATATCATTTTCATTAAATAAGCTTTTACCTACCTAAGTAATTAAAAATTTATATTTGGAAGCAACATGGAGAGTTCTTGTCTGAATAATTATCTGTTATTTGGCACAAGTGGTACAGCACCTCCATACACATTTCTCTTTCCCGCAGAGTCCCAGATCAATTTTCATTTTTGTTCTCTATCTATTTGTGAAATGATAGACCTATGCCTTTTTTTAAATTTCACTAGAATGTAAAATATCAAGCAGACAGTGAAAGAGATGATTGCCTAAGGAAACACAGGCATGGCTCCACATACTGTAAGTGGTGGTCCACTGGCCTGGAACCACTAGAAACTTATACCGTGCTACAAAATTCCAATCTTTCTGTGGTCTGATCAGGCAACTAAGATTCAAAATGGTTTGTCATGCTCCTTTTTTATTTCGGGCCAATATATTTCCTTTTTGGGGCACCAAAATATGTCAAATTTTAAGATTTTAGTGGTCTAAACGGGCCATTAGAGAGAAAAGTCAGTGTCAAGTCCTGCCTGAGGTGTCTACAGAATATTGTTCAGATTTTTCAGCTGTGGAATTCTTGTCAGATTATCCTATGTTTGCTCCTCCCTAACACCTTCGTATCCCTACATACAATGGTCCAAGGAGGTTTTTTTTCTTTATGTATGCATGGTTTTACTGTAAATCTCTTCCTGGGGGAAAAGGTATATATTTGACCTATAACACTATGACCTAGACTTTGAATGAATTTACCACAATCAGATAGCAAATGACGTAGGTACTACCCGGTGGCTCCCACTCTCATTGATATGCAGAAAAACAGGTGAGCTGACTTAACATGTAACATTTCCTAATGTCACCACAACAGAGGGGGTACGGTAGTGCGCCAGCCAAGCAGCCAGCCAGCCAGCTACGTGTTGTAGGTAGGTAACTGGCGAGGATAAGAAGTGTGACCATTCAAAGATAACTATAACATTTATTGATTTCACACTTGAGAGGCAGCATTCTGCATGAGTGATCAGTGATCAGCTGAAAAGCATTGCATCCAGGCATGGAAGAGGAAGAACAATTAACTCAACTGATAAATTGATAATGGACTTGCACTTGACAAGCTATGTAGTATCACTCAGGAAGAAAGGAATCACATGATTACAAGTTGACAAACTGATGTGTACAGGAAAACTGACACACAAACTAAATGTCAGGCAATTTGAGCACTATGAACATTTCATTAAATTTGTATCATACTGACTGTTAAAAAAAATGTTTTGGAATGAAATGAGCTTTGAGGTACTACCACACATCCGACTATTTTTCTGGCTATAGAGTCATAATTGGCCATTGATACCAATAGTGTGATGTTTAAAGCCTCAAGGCTACCTGAAAGAGTTGTGAATAGTAAGCTTAATCTCACCTGAATAGTCTGCTATCACCTGCTAAATACTCACAATCCATCATTCTTTGCATATACAGGTCATGTGACATGGTCATAACTATTCTCCAATATTGGAAGGCTGAAATCATTTCTACTATGTTGGTAATTGCAGGATATTATTAACAGATATGCAACTGTATCAATTTCCTTTTCCCTAAACCTTTGAATTACATGTGTCTTGAAAGTGGCCCTGAAGTCATATCACTACAATGAAAAGTATGAGACTGGTGATGGCTACTTTGACCACTATATCAACAGACATAAAACATGTATTTCTAGTACCTTCTAAAATAAATATATTCACCATCAAGACTTTGGCCTTAACCCATTGAGAATGAGTCCTGAGAATATTCGAGCATATATCTATGGGAAATGCTTGTTATAAGTCTGTCCTCAATGGGTTAAAGACTTTGTTTTCTCTCATCAAGACCAGAGTGAAGGACTACTTATTAAAGTAGAGTCAGTCAGGAGCTTGAGAATTAATGGTGTGTTTGTGCACAGAAGCACTCATTACAAATCAAGATGTGGTTCATTTCATGAGATGAGAGACTAGTTCAAAGGAATAGTTGAGGAAAGCATGATTTGCTGTTTAATGATACGTGCTGCCAGTGTTGAAGCTGTTTGACTGAGCTACAATATATGTATCAAAAAAGGTCTGGATACAAAGTCAAAAAGACATTTGTGAGCAGAAAAGCAGTATTGTGCAATTGAAAAGATTTTCCTGTGCCATGGACTCTATGCTGCTCTCTCTTTCTGTCTCTCTTTCTTTCTTTCTTTTTCTCTCTCTCTGCCTATCCATCTATCTCTCTCTTTCATACCTATCAGTTGTTTTTTTCATTGAAAAATCACAAGTGGAATAAAAATGTTTGAAGGATACAATTCTTTCTACATGACTTACTTAAATGCTATAGAATTACATGTTGCTTATAGTCTGCCCTCATGATGAATTTCTACTTTATCATTTGAAAATTTGAATTCAATCCTGCTTGGTAAAGCTTTATTAACCCGTTGAGGACGAGTCCCGAGTATACTCGGGCAAGTGTCTATGGGAAATGTGTGTTGTAGCAAAATCAAACCGTCCTCAACGGGTTATTTAAAGATAAAGTGATGTTTCAAACCACCTCTTATCAATGGACCATTCTAAATTCAAAAGCTACAGCTGTATGCTTTATACAAAATTTGTAAATATAATTCTCAAGATTTCATGCCAAAAATATATGTTCCTTTCCAGAAAGATGACTCAAGATTTTGCATCCCCCCCCCCCCCCATAATCTCTGACTCATAAGATGCACAGAGCTCAGTGTGCTACACAAAACATTGCTAAAGAATTCTTGGACTACAGTACGTCTCAGTGAATTGTACAAGTTTATGTAATGATTGACTAATGATGTGAAGTGCATGTGATAACTGCATTTAAGTTAAAGGCCTAGAATGTTCCTTGCCCTCTAGCCAAAGAATTCTATTGACACAACAACCCCATAAAATCAAATCTGTACTAAACTCTCAGTTAGTCTCAATAATACCTCTGTGCATTTCCTGTGAGAATAAAAGCTTTGTCAACAAACATCACGCTCTGTGGGGGACAGTTGAACCCATCCGTCTTTCTTCTTCTTCATTTCTGGTGGCTGAACAAGCTTTGCTTAGCCCTCTAGGAAAACTGCATAGGATGATGGCATGAATACAGCTTTTTCTTTTTTCAGAATATCAAACACATTCCGTCTACCATTTACGTGGTTAAAGGAAGCACAAAACATTCTGGTGCAGGCATTGTATCTTTTGTGTAAGAGCAACAAACAAAGAAGATATCCCTGCCATCAGAGTCCCAGCAGACAACACCACGGGGAGGACTACACTGTGGAGTCACTGTCACAAGGTGTGTTTGTCATATGATATGTCAGATACTGTCATTTTAATAAACTCTTCGTTGCCTTGTTCTCTTTACTCATGGCAACAATAAACATTAACCTTAGCATTGAATCTTTATGAGGTACCTATTGCACAAATCTGAAGTTAATCCTTCCCTAACTCAAGCTGTCACCAGAATAGTTGACGACTTCTCAAAGTGTCACAAGTAACAAAGTAACAATCCTCTGAAGAATAGTCAGCTTTAACTCCCAGAGAAGTATCTTGACCATCCAATGGGTAATGGTATCTCATTTTAATAGCACTGGTGATAAAGTTACAACTAATATGTGGCACATTTATAATGGATCTTCAACGATCATGAAAGTCAAACTGTTACACCAGGTCTATCTTGATAAGAATATATTTCTCACTAATGCTACAAGATTATGTCCATACACATTTACATTCCTCAGCTGAAAAGTCACTGAAGCAGTGCAGTATGATCTGCAAACATCCACATTCTAACCTACTTACATTGTACGTGTACATTCCGCAGACACCATCCCAAATGCCAACTTACATCCACATTCTAACCTACATTCTGAAGACACCATCCCAAATGCCAACTTACATCCACATTCTAACCTACATTCTGAAGACACCATCCCAAATGCCAACTTACATCCACATTCTAGCCTACACATTCTGAAGACACCATCCCAAATGCCAACTTACATCCACATTCTAACCTACATTCTGAAGACACCATCCCAAATGCCAACTTACATCCACATTCTAACCTACATTCTGAAGACACCATCCCAAATGCCAACTTACATCCACATTCTAACCTACATTCTGAAGACACCATCCCAAATGCCAACTTACATCCACATTCTAGCCTACACATTCTGAAGACACCATCCCAAATGCCAACTTACATCCACATTCTAACCTACATTCCGCAGACACCATCCCAAATGCCAACTTACATCCACATTCTAACCTACATTCTGAAGACACCATCCCAAATGCCAACTTACATCCACATTCTAGCCTACACATTCTGAAGACACCATCCCAAATGCCAACTTACATCCACATTCTAACCTACATTCTGAAGACACCATCCCAAATGCCAACTTACATCCACATTCTAACCTACATTCTGAAGACACCATCCCAAATGCCAACTTACATCCACATTCTAACCTACATTCTGAAGACACCATCCCAAATGCCAACTTACATCCACATTCTAGCCTACACATTCTGAAGACACCATCCCAAATGCCAACTTACATCCACATTCTAACCTACATTCTGAAGACACCATCCCAAATGCCAACTTACATCCACATTCTAGCCTACATTCTGCAGACACCATCCCAAATGCCAACTTACATCCACATTCTAACCTACATTCCAAAGACACCATCCCAAATGCCAACTTACATCCACATTCTAGCCTACATTCCGCAGACACCATCCCAAATGCCAACTTACATCCACATTCTAACCTACATTCTGAAGACACCATCCCAAATGCCAACTTACATCCACATTCTAGCCTACATTCCGCAGACACCATCCCAAATGCCAACTTACATCCACATTCTAACCTACATTCCGAAGACACCATCCCAAATGCCAACTTCCACACACAGTGCAAGTTGATGCAATATCCCCAAACATGTAACACCAAAGTATCATGTGTGTATTTCAGTCATCTCCTCACTTTGCAATACTTTCAAACTAAACTGCCCTTGTGAATTTGAGATTCTCTCAAATTAGCACAAACTCACTGATTGCCAAAGTAAAGTTGGCATTTACTAATGAAAATTTTCCATATGCACTACTGGGAACTCATTGCTACCTTGTGTAATATCATGACTGTCACTTGGTTCGGACAGGAGTGACCGTGTGACCCAGAATTGCGGAAATGATTGAAACAGCTTTATAAGGCCTTTAAGAACTACAACTAATTTCTGTCGTAATATGATGACATTATTAGAGTACAAAAGTGTTTCACCAGATACTAGAGGTCACTGAATTAGCAAATACTCTCAATATTCTACATGTCATCTACTGCTGATCAACTACCATCAATACCTGATCACTCTCATAAGGCCTATTGACATTACTCTTCTCATGTGATGATATCTTGCTTATTATCATTCTTCACTGTGATATGCTACTGTAAAAATAACAATTTTCATGGTGTTGACAATTTCACAAATTTCATGCAACCACAAACTAGAGTTAAAATAAAAGCACACAAATATTTTTGATTGCCATATGTCCCAGGAGTTGATGTCTCAATTCCATGGAATTAAAAACACACGAAACTCATCTTTCCAGGCCTAGCACACACACACACACACACACACACAAAATACTCACACTAAAATATCCACTTCTACAGTAACCTTGCTCTAAACAGCCATCTCCTGTAAGAGGTAATAGCCATTCAATTAAAATTTAAATGACGTTTAAACAGTAGTAGCACAGATGAAAGTATAACATCATTCATCATCATCATTTGTTCATAACATCATTACACCCACAATTCTGCAGGGAGGTCATTACTGTATGCTCCCTCTTGTTTTCTCATCTGCTCTCTCTAAAAGATATCAGATGTGTTCACACTTTTTCCAACTCTAATGGCATCTCATTCTCTCTTGTATGGATCTTTATTTCTCTCCCTTTGAACAAAAAGGGGAAAAAGACATGCCATGACAAAACCTTTAAATACAAACACATTTCCAAAACTTTTGTTGAAGTTGTAAGAGCTGCTTCTTTTTCACAAAAGTACTACAAAAGTATACAGTGCAAGCCTAATTGCTGGCATGGCAAAGGGTGCAATTAGCTGATATCATTTAGCATGAAATTTCACTCATAAATTATACCAAAGACAAGCTAACAAAACAATTTCACACCCCATAACATAGCTCATAGACTGGAAACACAAACATTTGGACAGGAATACGGCATGCATCATTTTTATGATACCGTGTGCTTGTTATGGACAAAACAAGTTAACTTGCTTGTTGCAACACTGTATGTCTACATGCTAAGTGAACTCATAGTCATACCATTCTGCTCACTCTAATGGTGTGCAATGATAAAATCTAATGTGCTTTTTAGATGCCATGTTTTTTACTGGAGCCCTTTTTACAGGAAAAGGTATGAGATTAGCAAGTAACCAACTTCCGTAGCAATTTTGGTCCACATATTCATTAAAGGGATGGTACTGTATTGGTGGAGATGAGAATTGGGCTTTTAACTTTTTGCGAGATACCAAGAAAGCACTTAAATGATATAGTACAGAGCATACCATTTTAAGAGGAATTCAAAGTTTATTTGATGAAAATTGGGTTTGGAATGAATGAAACATCCAAAAACAAAGCAAAACAAAGCAATCGTAATAAAGTGTGGGTCCCACACTTCATTAGAATCGCTCTTTTTTGGATATCTCAGCCATTTCAAAACCAATTTTCATCAAATAAACGTTGAATTCCTTTTCGAATTACATGCTCTTTCATACTTCATGAGAGATTTCTCATTATCTCACCAAAAAATGTTAGAAACCTGAAATTAGGTCTCAGCCAAAACTGTACAATCCCTTTAAATCCCAACATAACTCTTGATACACTTCTCCATACGTAATTAAAAATTATGCTTTTGTCTCTAGTCTCATTTTTTTTTTTCATGTGAGAGCTCAAGCTCTTAGAAACTGAAGTTGGCATCTCTTTGTGGTTGCAAAGGTTCAAAACTTTCTGCTAACATCAATTCTAGATATAATAGAGAGACACACTGATCTCATCATTCTTATTTGTGTATAACACATGCCATTTCTGTCATTCATATCAATGGTAAAGATGCTTGTAATAATGATTCACAATGTAAAGACTTTTAATGCATTTCTGACAACTTTTGCCTGAAGGGTCAATCTTTTTATACCATTTCATTGAAATAATCATCCCAAAACAAGGATACTTTCAGAATAAGACACCTATATCTAACTGCTGCATTTATAGACAACACAAAGAATGCCGACACTGTTTTAGAACAGTAGTTTCCTCCTAAAATATATTCAGAAAGCTCATACCTCAAATATTGAAACTGTCTACAGAAGATTTACAAGCCACAATTCTTTATTTACCTGACACACATGTTACATGTAGTAAACCCACTCTAGCAAACCAAGCCAATACCAGGCACAGGGATTCACAAATATGCTCCTCCGAACTAACAACTCCTGTAAATAAAGTTGTTTGGCAAGGCACTTGTACCTACAGTGGGAAGCAAACACAATCATTTGTTGAGTCTGCTACGGGCTTTCCTCTCTTGACAACACAAGAATTCAGACATCTACGTCACTGGGATATAAGTATCATTTTATGGTTTGTGATTGATTAGAGCTAGCAGGGCTGACTTTTGAAACAAACTAACATGAAGAGTTTAGTAAAATTGTGAAGAAAATAGTTAAAAGCTAATGCACTACTGCGTTGCACAAAGATAGTGAAACTGCAAATCCCGTTTCAAGAAATTATCTTGGATGTATTTTTCTCTTGAGGAAAATGCCATTTAACTTGTAAAATACTGACAGAAATGATGGTGTTGGAAAACATATATTTTCAATTTCAATACTGATATTTTTCTATAAATTGACTAATTCCTATTTCTAAAGGAAGCAAAATGTTAACAAAATAACAGAATAATTAGTGGGTTATGGATTGAAAAGTGATAATTTTTTCTTGAATTTACCATGATTTTGTTGAAATTAGACTGAAAGCAAAAAGGGTGCAGGTTGTTCAGCTCATGACACACAGCAGCCAATCTGAGCAATGCTACTTGCTGATCTATATCAGGAAACATGGGCAAACTATACCACACACAAACGTGAATGATCAATCCAGCATGTGACTATGATCACAGAATTCAGGAGATATTTCCTTTTTAAAGCTACTGAGCAACATGACATGTGTTGTGTAGACACTTATATCCTTATCTAGTGTGCAGGATTTGTGACAAATTTCAAGATTTACAGACACTTTACAAATTACAGGCCCAATATTGTCACAACGTCCTCATAGTTTGTTTTGTATCTCGTTTAACTATTCACTCCTCTATTCCTCTTGACAGTATACTGTGTCTCTGTCATACATGTTGATCTCATAAAGCCTTTCATACATCAACACATGATACGTGGATATCCACAGTAAGCCTTGCAATGAAACACAAACCCAGCTATCATCCATCATTCTACATACACTGCTTCCTCCTAAAAGACTTCACAGACCTGTCTAGTTTGGAATTCTACAAACTCAATTCACGATCTCTTTTATGCTCCCTTTCAGATGATGTCTACCATTAAAACACACAATATACCTCACAAGCATGTTAAGACTCAGACAGGAACAATCTGATAGCTGCTACTTATTTTAAATTACATATGATATATGGTAAAACATGGTGGAAAGAGGTGACTGATAGAAAAAAGGGTTAAAAATGAAGGCACAATAACAGCTTGTGGGAAATGTTTTGTTTTTGTTTGTTGTTGTTTTCATTCTTTTCCTCTCCCAGGCCACAGGTAACGTGTCAGTTGCTGATGCTCACACAGCTGTGATGGAACCAGTGGACCTGGCTATTGCTCTCATCTCATACCACATGTAACCGAGATGGTGATAAAATGTATTATCATGGTCCTTGTGCATCTATGGACACTGCACAATGACTGCATTAAGATAGCAAACCTTATGAGAATCACTTGCATCATATGGGTGACATGGGGCTTGCATTTTAAAGATAGAAAAAAAGTTCTCTGTTAAACTGTATTTTTTTTTCATTGTCTTGACCACAACACCAACACTTTGGCAATTACTTGTTGAATACGCTGAAAATGTGGAATGATACCTCCTAATAGTGTCTTTTGTTATACTAAGCAAGCAATAAAAAAACACCCCCTAAAAACACACACACTCACACACACACACACACACACACACACACAAACAACACCTTCCTAATTTGGACCCCTTTTGAGTTAATGTATGACTATATCTACACATTTACTGCCACCAGAAGAGGAATATATTCGTAATGATGGGAATTCCCTCGCTTGATGATCAATAAGTTGTACGGCATGTCTTATACTTTCTAGGTCCAAGCTTTATAAAAGACCATATTAACAAAAAAAAAAAAAAAACACCTGTCATCAGATGCCATCCTAAAGAGACATTTGATATAAAAAAAAAAGATAGAAAAGAAACCATGTTTCTATATCATGTCAAATTGTCAGCTTAAAATATCAAGCAGTGGCAATTAAGGTTTTCTTTTACCAAACGTTTTTAAAAGACAAGCCGATTTTGCTATAACACACATTTTTCGTAGACACCAGCCAGAGTAAACTTGGGACTAGTCTACAATGGGTTAATGTATTATCATGCATTATCCATCCAGTCATCTCAACATGGAGGCTTTGGTTTATCAGATTTTGTTTTTTTTTAGGTATTGTTTTATTCTGCCCTTTACATGATTGGGTGCCATGTTCATCATTCAAACAAACATTTAACATGACAAACACATGCTTTCTTAAATGAGTTTGTTCTTACAGATCTAGCAGACTTTTTTTTTGTTTCCTGAACCCTGACTGGCCAGCTGTTTCTTGCTTTGGGTTTTTTCTTTCTTTCAGCATAATCTAGCAAGCCATCAATATTTTCCCAGCCAAGCTGGAAGAAAATAAATATGTACCAATGTTAAAGCACAGACCTTATCAATACTCTATGTTCAATGAATCACATTTTTATATATTTTTGTTTCTTTAGAAATTCTATATTATTACAGAATTTTTAAGTTTTAGAACATTATCAGGAATTCTTATTACTATCTGACTCATGCATTTCAAATGAGAAAGAAAGAAAAGGGACTCTCTCTTACTACTGTATAAAACACTTTCAAATCTGAACAGAAGGAGTCCATAAGGTGTGGTAATTTTCAGACGTACCTTAGCTTCTGGGTGTGATCTTGTGACCCTGTTGTTCTTGGGGTTAAATGGAGGTGGGAGTGTGAGGGCACTATGGCCAGCAGACATCCCACCACCAACACCATGAGGTATGCGACTTGGCATCAC
The DNA here is from genome assembly GCF_040938485.1 of Diadema antillarum. Lineage (NCBI taxonomy): Eukaryota > Metazoa > Echinodermata > Echinoidea > Diadematoida > Diadematidae > Diadema > Diadema antillarum. The sequence continues at coordinate 636,699 of NW_027271042.1, read as the reverse complement.
ATCTGTGGACGGATTGAAGTTTGGCTTGGGTTGCACAAAGACGCGCAACTTTTTACTCATGGCAGAATCTCAATTGGCCACCTCATCCTTAGATCTTGAAACAGTCATCTCAGGTAGTATACAGTCAGGCTTTTCCTAAACAGGACAACTTCTATTACAGAGCCCTGGCTTTCAGCACAATGAACAACTAAATACTTTCTGTCGAAAACATTGTCAGTGTTGTAAAAACCAGGACTAAATAAGAAAAAAGGTCTCAAGGAATGGTGAAGGTTTACCTGCTGTTAATAACAAATCAATTTTACAAAACAGTCTATCTTCCCCTGATTTCTCCATCAACCATCCGGGTAGAATGCAGCATAGGGTCCAGTACAAGAACATTAGTTTGCTCAGTTTTGGGGCAGCAAGTATGTATTTGGAATGCTCAGTGGTGTCCAGTCAACTAATTCTCCATTCTGACAAAGAATGTGGAAATGATGAGACAATCTAGGATCAAGTCCCAGGTTAACATCCATGAACAGCTAGGGGACAAGGATCAAGATACACTGGGCTTCAGCATCCAGTCAACAGCTCTACACATTCCAACTTTCTGGAAGAAAGTCTAAAGAAGATCGCGATACAGTCCACAGTGTCACGTTGGTTTACGTCCTTATCACTCCATCTGTATGCACTTGAAAAGTCACATCAAAAATACAAACTCTCAAAACTGTCTCTCAGCACACAACACAAGTTTCCAGGACAGCATCACAAAGTCCAGCAAATGAGAAAATTATTAGAAGGTGCCAAGTCCATCAGAGCTGGGCTAGGCTAGACCTTCATCAGTCAGAGAGCACCCCCAATGGAACCGGCCGGTGAGAGAAGCGGCCTATGGCTCAGGTGGCACCCACTATCACTGAAGCGTAGCACTTATTGACGTTGGGCGAGCCAGCATAATAGATGAATGGCCAATAAATGGATCGTTCAAGCCCCGTCTGGATACAAGGGATACCTTAAAGTCAGTCCGCTACACAGCCTCAATGACCCTCTCTCATTGGTTGAGTGCATTCACACTATCTGCACACAGCCCTCTCTCTCCCTCCCTCCCTTCGTCACTCCACATGGATTAATGGGTTGTTACTGGCAACCCGGATAGTTGATAGCTCTATAGTCTCTTCTTACCAGGCTCTGGCTTATAAAGAGTGCCACCCTTGAAAGGGATTACTGGATCTCCTACTTGTTCAGCTTCAATGCATTCTTAAACGACCCTATATCATTGTCCAAGTAAACTGAGTACCATTCTCAAAATAAACTTGAAGGATTCTATGGTTGAACAACATGTTATATCATGCTAGTATGACATGAGATATAAAAAGAGTCTCTCCACCCCGAAGCATACTTTCAATGTCAGGAAGGATTCTACATTGTGTTACACATTCTATTGTGATCAATAGATAGAGTTCTGCCTCTAGCGTTGGAGTATTCATGAGTCAGTACAGACAATTCCTCCATTTAATTACCAAAATGTCTCACAATGATAGACATTGAAGAAAAAAGATTGCAGTATTAATGAAGAAATGAATGAGTAACATCGGCTGACATGGTCTATTCAGAAGTAAAGATGACTTTTATATAAAAACAATTTGATAGTCACACAGCGCACAGAACTACAAACACAACAGTAGCAGAATACATTGTAGATGCATAGATATCACCACAGACATTGTAGAAGTAATAATGTCAGTTTAAACAGTAGTAGAAGAAAGAGAATAGTTGTAGTTACTTTACCAGAAAAAAAGTTTGAGTGACACTCTGAATTATCTGCAGTAGGATCAGTCTGTTTATACAACTAATAAAGCATATTCTGCATCTCTTCCTTCTTCAATATTCTGTTACTGTCTTTTTTTCTTGCCTCTTTTGATAGTGAATGCTGGAGGTGGTGGTGGTAAGACCACAATCATACTGCTACTGCTACTATAAAAACCTTCTCTTCTGTTTCATTACTGAAAGATATCCAGTTACAATAAATCCTACTGCCACTCACCACTTATTCTATCTATCAATAACTCTACTACAACTGATACTAGTAAATTGTGCACTGGGACTATCAGCAACACTGGCTGCATTATTGGTGGTGGTAGTAGTAGTAGTAGTAGTAGTAGTAGTAGTAGTAGTAGTAGTAGTAGTAGTAGTAGTAGTAGTAGTAGTAGTAGTAGCTGTTGTTGTTGTTGTTGTTGTTGTTGTTGTTGTTGTAGTCAGTAGTGAAGGTAATAAAGTATGCAAAAAAACTTGTGAGGTTAATGAGAATACTACTGTTCTTCCTAAGAAGCAGTATCTGATATCAGACAAGCACACTTAAGAATGGGATAGTCCATCCAAATGAAAACATACAGTGACAGTGAAGTAGCTCCTAAAACTCTGTCTACATTACTGCAGCGGGAAAGGAAATATAATATGTCTATAATCTTTATATCATTTACATTAGAACCCCAACTATCATGAAGGTTTATGGATCAGCTACATCAATCTGTGTATTTTCTGTTTAATAACAGGACAATTGACAGTCAGCATTAAAATGTCACTTTAAATCATAATATATGCACAGTAGGCCTCACTATTACATTACAAGCATCCAAGTAGAAAGTAAGGTGATAAAGTTGATTGCTGGTGATGGCTGGTTGAATTTTATTCAATTCTCTTTGATTGGCAAGTACTGTATATCATATGTGACTGTCCATCACAAAATGAACAAAAAGTCACACACATTGATTTTGCGTGAGGACTGAAAATAAGTGAAATGGGTCAACCAAGCCAATCTTGACTTCTTAATATTTTCTAAAAGAGCAAGTCTTCTTTTACATTATGCTAAAATTTGAGATCATAAAACGGGGAGGAAAGTGTGTTTTTTACCAGTTTGTCTCGAACATTTTTGGTTGAACAGTGTGATTAGGTGTGTCTTTAGAGTCCCCTTTTCATTTCTGAAAAACCTTGTACATACTCTTCACTTTCAACTCCAATAACTTTTGAAATGATAATGCTACTGCTTTGAAAGTTGGCATTAATTATGGACAGAAGGTGTTAATGAGGCATGCTCAATTTCACTTTAATCTGATAATCCCTTCATTGTTGTTACTCCTGGGGTTTACTTCCTGTATTTTGTCCAATTCATCACACAGCCAGCACAGCTTGGTAACACCCTGTACTTCAGAGCCTCTTTTCTCAGTTCACACTTTTCCTGAGTTTGTGCTATCTTTCCAATATTTAGATAAGTTAGGAGAGTCCATTTGATTTGAGTTATAAATCACTTTAAAGCTTAAAGTCTGTCCTTTCAGAATATGGTCTTAACTATAAATTCATGTCTGGCGACTTTTTGATTGTTTTGTGGTGCAGGGTAACATATATTCAGCAAGTCTATTTTGTTTTTCCCACCGCGAACTGGGACTTCACAACAATTTCGCAAGTAGTGCTATTCAAAAACAGCACCTGACTGGCACAATTTGCAATTTAAATCAAAACCCCGTAAAATATATGGCCTACACAGTACTGTTCATTCATCCACTCTCAAAATTTTGTGAACACATTTATTGTTGTTGTTGTTGTTGTTGTTATCAAAATGCAACAAAAATCAAACCAGCAAAAAATATCTTGTACTCATAGCTAGTAACAAGTTTTTCCTGTTTCTGTTCATTGTTTCTTCTCTAACCGTTCTTTTTTCTTTTTTTTTCTTTTTTTTGGAGGGGGGGGGGGGTGACAGAGGTACACTTGTAGCAATAGTTGGCAATTGCACTTAGAATGACCCTGCTTACTACAGTTGTAAAACCAAAAATGACAACATACAATTTCCATTATCATCATCAAACATGAGATCTTGACATGTTTGAATATTTGCATATATATCTCTTTAAATGAAATTGCAAGGAAGAACGTCTAAAGCTTTTCTTACTGGAAAGAAAAATAATTGATGTGAGAGTGAACTAAAAATCATTTGAAGCTTTTTGTTATGTGAGCTTTCAGTGTATGTTCCATAGCTCTTATCAATACTTCAGTTTATCCCTCCCTGCTGTTAATAGTGATCTACTAGTACCTCAAGATCTCCAGTGTTAGCAAAATATGATATATTTGCCTTAAAATATAATCTTTATTCATTAAACATTGCGTGTTCACATAGCTGCCCACACAACATAAACACATGCATGATACTATCTGAGTGAAAAGCAGTGCTTCATCATGGTTGCAAAACAGGTTTGTTGTTTTTTTTTCCCTTCTTCTTCTCCTTCTTGTAGTTACTATGTATCACTGTGTAATTACGGCATACCAGTGACAGGGAGTAAACAAGGATTTATAGCACAATATCAGCGGACTGGAAATTAGTCTAGGAGACAATGATCCAGGCTAGGTCCAATGCGTTCAGGCTCTTTAAAGGATTATTGTCAATCCGCAATATTCTGACCTCTACCTCACCCACGTCATTAACAGTCCTAATCGCATGCAACAATTACCTGACCAATCCCACCTGACTGTGTCTTGTTATTTCCTCTGGTCACTTACAGTCAGACCATTATGTTATGTTACTCCCGCACGCAGTGCGCACGGGGCTGCTTCGTGCGGCTGCGTGCAGGTTCGTGCGATCTCGCACGGGAGCGTATGGCTCCGTGCGCCCCTGTACGCGCCCGTGCGTAGTCGTGCACCTCCGTGCGGATCTGCACGCCCCCGTGCAGATCCGCACGCCTGCGTGCGAATCTGTACGCCCGCGTGCGGATCCATACTCCCTCGCACGGGCCCGTGCGAGTGTGGCGCACGGACCCGTGCAGCTCTGCCGCACGGACCCGTGCGGCTTTGGGGTGCGATTTCGCACGGCCCCGTGCCGCCAGTGCTTGGTTCCCGCATGATCCCATCCCAACCTCCCTGGTTCCCGCGCAGTGCTTACATGGTACATGTACAGTACGTGTGTGTTATCAGGCGTGTACCGCGTGCGAGTCCATGCGCCATTCCCCTCGGTCGGCATAATTATGAAATGAGACGATTCCCGACAATATGTGCGTACAAGGGTTGTTATTTGCGCATTGCCAGTCAGTTGGCAAGCCGAAAACCCCGTCTAGAATATCCAAGTTCTCGCACGCGTGACCACGAGTTGACCCCGCAGAAGATGATCAGTGAATTACGTTTTCACATGATTTTTTTTTTTTTTTTTTGATTTGACAGGTTACGGTTAGAACCTGAATGCAATACTGTTCAAATTTTCCACGAACGACATGAAAGACCATCAACTTCGAGCATGGCAATTACATTGTATTCATTACCGATGTACGGCACCGGAAATTATGGGTTCTCGTACTCGTCTAAAATTCTCCCACAAGTCTTCTTTTTCATCGTAGGGCACCAACGAACGTATATAGTAACATGTAAACGGAAGATTATGTAAGATGATACCTACAAGGTGTGACGTGCGTGATGATTAGATGGGTCAACAGCCAGCTGAAATCATAGGGATATCGGGATATCATGCCTTTACTCTGCACGAAATCGCGAAAATATCGTACTGTCCCACATATAGAAATTGACGTTTTCTGGATGCCCTTGTTTGTGTGTTATGAGCGACCCCAGCGTAACTGACATGGTCAGTTATAAGCGTCTACTAGCTGTGATATACTGTACTTGTGTCTGTGGTTGGGCATTATGTACAAGTAGCCTACTGCCTCTTTCTTGGCCTCTCTCTCTCTCTTTCTCTCTCTCTCTCTTTCTTCGATTGTTTGTCTTCCCTTGATCTTGTAATTCATAATACATTGTATGTTTATTTGGTTTGTTTTTGTCAATCCTGATGATTTCTTCGACTGGAAGTGCTGTCTGATTCTCAGTTTCTTTCTCCACGGTGAAAATCCAATTGAATTCCCACTGAAAATAATGCCACCAATCATTCAGTCCACCCTCTCTCAATTCAAAGCATCCTAGGCATACACTCAATTACCAGTATACTATAACTACTAGTTATACCGTTCACTTCCGTGAACACAGTTACATTACCCGTATATCGAAATTCCGCTTACATTATCCACTCTGTTATTGTTTTTCGTTTTGTTTGTTTTTTCTCGGTGAAAACAACATTTTGACGTAGCAAAAGAAAACTGCTGATCCCAAGGACTGGTACTATGGGAGGCCATTGTATCTATTCTCACTACATTAGTAGGCCTACATATGAAACTAGGCAAAGAACCTTTGATACATCATTACACATACCTTTATCATTATTTAGTAAAATACCAGTACATTCTTTTTCATTATTATTATTAATAACAGAGAAAGGAGCACAATCGACGAGTTGTTTTCCTTTATAAATGTATATACATACACGTGTATCCATATATTTATTACATGTAGGTGTTGAAAGAACTACATTGTAGTAAAGTTTCAAGGTATCCATCAATCTTCATGGCAATGTATCATACCAGTACACATAACAAAAATATGTATAGTATGTTACCAAAAGTAAGAGCTGTATAAGCAGTTTTTCTTACTCTTTAGCAGCATAGTCAAATGTGGTTTATACTATTTTATTCATTAATTGATTTACTCATCTATGTATTTATTCATTCATTTATTTTTGTTGATTAATTTTTTGGTGGTGGCCTTGGTCTCAGTCTCCAGCTAAGTCACATGTAAGACCCTTATGCAATTAAGGTACAACTGTCGGCGATCTTGTGAGTAGGAATGCGAGTAGGAACAGTCTGTCTCGACTACGACAGTGATGTACAGTGAACATAAAAAAAAAAAAATAAATATATATATATATATATATATATATATATATATACACCGTGTATATATTCGTCTGGTGCAGCTCATGTAAAAGGCAAAGGCATGTACCAGCTAGTTTGAACAATTGCAGAGCTACACTGTGTCAAGCAGATCTATGCAAATAATTTGCCATCAAGTTTTCACACTGGCAATAAACTACACTATATCATGTTACACAAACAGGATTCTGAATATTGCTTGAATATTTGTAAGTGAAAAATAAAGCTAGAATATCACAAATGCTTTTGAGGCAATACCATGTAAATTACAACATTGTACATGCCATCTGCACTTTTGGCAAGGTTTTACTTAATTGAGACAGAGATAACTTCAATAACAGTCCAAACTGCATAAAGGTTTGAGGGGGTAAAAATGCCCTTGAGTACTCTGAAGGCAGGTATGTGTATCTACTAGTACAGTGTATTCACACCCCCAAGGTTACACATATACATCAAATAGAGGGTCACATAAACCAACAGCTGCAAAAGAAATTTGAAGATGTGCATGACTACATATGAAGTGTATTTACTGTAAAAAAAATAAAACATGTTCAAAAAATATGAACTTCATCAACAGTCCAAACAGCAAAGAATTTTTGAAGGTGTTGTCTGTAATATGAAGCATGCTTATTGGAAACAAAACGGATATAACTTTGAATACACTTCAAAACATCGATAATTACTAGAAATCAAAGGAGAAAAATTTCAGTACAAGTGACCCTTATACGTGTAGCACCTGGCAAAATATTTATGTGAAGAGATCTTTCATCCCAACTTTACCATTATACTGTACACAATCTTATCTGAAATGTCCATAGGCAATCTAATCGTCCAAACATCTGTATTAACTGAATACACATGTACTGTTAAAGTGAAAATTTTGTGGTTCGAAATGTACACGCTTTCCGCGCAACCAGAAACTAGCGCGAAAATAAAAGCATGCAAATATTTTTGCTTGCCATATGTTTCTGTGCCTGATGTCCTGATTCCACAGATTTAAAAACACGTGAAGCTCTTCTTATCCGGCCAAATGCGAACAATATGTCGCTAAAAAATATATATCCACTTTTACAGTATCAGTACATGTGGACAAGCAGTATCAGACACATTTAAAATACATGTATACATGTACACAATGAATGTGTGTCATTTTTTCATGGACCTTATGAATAAGTGAATGATATTTGACCCCGTTACCAGTAACAACACTCGACTTGTGGAGTATTAATTGGCCTACATAACTGATAAGAACAAGTTCGTTCATGCGAACATACAGGCAGATTTGGTGGAAACTTTTTGTACACATTTGCACATGTAATGTATTATCATCTGTCTAACTGCTGTGTCAGAATCTTCATTTTCCTTATCCCTTCTTGACCGTTCAATTCCTTTTGGTGACAGACCTTGTGTATTTACCTGTTAAAAAACAGAATTCTTACATCTTTGAAACCTCTTCTGAAATGGGTCAGAACCCAGATATCAACAATACAAGATGAATACTCACTAAACCTCTTATAGTGCTTCATTGGTGATGTACAAACATACCTTCAGCGGCAATTAAGACATGCCCCCTGTTGAGTATTGGCTGGAAGTGCAGCTACTACTTCATATACAGTAATGTACTCGCTTTCATAACGTTTATCAAGGATATCATAGTTCCATGCATTGAATATCTGTAATGGTCGAACTTCACATTTACTACAACACCCTTTTGCTTTTCAAAGGACATAAATGTACCATCGTCTTTACTAAAAATTTGAAAAAAAAAGTAAAATAAATGTTCTTGTAAAGATGAATGAAGAATTAAGTTGATAGAACATATATGTTTTATCAATTTCATTCTTCTTGTTGTATCATACCACATATTTAGCACCTTTGTGAGGTAGATTATCGTGATCACATACTGTTCATGGCCGGTGCAGCCATGGGGGCCGTGGGGGCTCAGTTTTTGTGCACCATACAGAAGGTGTCAGCACTTTGGGCCCCACACTTTTTTCAACCCGGAAATAGGTACCGGTAAGTGGCACTAAGAAAAATATAGATACACCTTGAAGTATGGTGGTGGTAAGGTTATGTTCTTTCTCTGAATAGCTTTTTCTTGCTTGTCAGGCGAAAACACCTGGAAGTGGACTGGTAGAGGTGAGCCGAGGACCTTTTTTTTTTTTTTCGCTTGTCAGCCGAAAAAACCGGAAGTGGATGGTAAGAAAAGATATTGTGTGTTTTTTTTGTCATCTTGTTGTTGGTTGTTTTTTTTTTTTTTCCTGCTTGCTAGCTCATGAAACCCGGAAGTGGGCCCCCACACTTTTTTGAAAATGCTGTGCCGGCCATGCTGTTCTAGGTTTTTCAATGAACTGACAAAGTCTCTTAATCAATGTTTCTGTTCTTGTTAGAAAGTCATTAAGCGCTTGCAACAACAGTGCTCTACGGTACTTGATAAAATCTGTCAGAGATTGAATGGTGTTCATCCAGGGAAACAAAATATAGCAGTGTGCAATATGATAAGTAGATCTTCTCGTTTATGTCCTGCAGGTTATCCTGGAGGCCATAAAGAGGAGAATCATCATAAATATGCACGGTCAGGTACCGGTACTGTACTGTGGTAACCGCAGCAGCGACCCCAACGCTACTGGTTACGACGCCCCGCGCCGGGGTTAGTACTGGGGATACCTACATGCAAGTGTACAATGCGACACAAATAGAGAAAGGATTAGAAAATGCATAACAATTTTTCCAACCATTACTCAAAATTAATCATAATTAGATGATATTCTAAACCATTATTCATAATAACATGTCCCTAACATTATGTTGGAGTAAACCCCAATTCAAGCAGAGGCAACTACAGACAGACATTGTACAATGTACATGTACTAAACATGTACACGTACTATACACACATTTACCTACAAGGAGTGTGATCTGAGAATTATCAATCATAACATATTTTTTTTTTTTATCTCAGTGTCATTGACAGCAAAAAAACAATCAAACAAACAAAAGTAATAATTGATAACTCAGCTCACACGCCTTGTAATTGAAACCTCTACCAGAATAATTCAGACTACACTCTCTTAAACCTAATTGTCACAAGTGTGGAAGACTCTACATCTCTATGATTTACTGCAAATATACCGGGTACTTAAAAATTAAAATATGAAAAATTAAAAAAGCCCACCCAGTTCTCAGTCACTATACGTCCATTGCAACAGGGACAGCACTCGATGATTTCCTGAAAATTATCTATACCGTTAGTCAGGGCACCAGCTTGCCACATCTACAGGTAGGACCCAGGTTTCGACGCCCAGCAGATAATTCTTATTAAATTTTATACTCAATACAAACGTCTGACTTCAACAATCAACAAAGTTATCAATCACATTTCTAGTTTTTATAAACCCTGTTTGTCACTTGTCATCCTAATCTGATGGTGGAATATTTAGGGGAAAAGCAACACAGTGTCAGCAGAAATGCTGATATCAGCCATTTTTAGGGGTTCAAAACAATATGATGCATTTTGTATGACAACGCCGTAAAATGAAATTCACTCATGACCATTATTTTACTTTAGTATCAATTTGTTTGCCATATCCTGATGTTTGATTTCTGTAATCGCCTTAAGCAATTGCATGACTGAAATTCGTAATTAATGAGCAAACTTGTAGAAGGCGTTGGCTTTGAGAATGTGGCACCAGATTTCGACAATGAAACAACAAGTTCTTGCGCTGGTGTGATTGCTGGTTTGCGTTTACAATGTAGTGTATGCGTACTGTATGCACCATGTGTTTTATGTGTGATGCGTGCTGCATGATTGTGCGAAAAATCGCTTAAAATTGAACAGGAGCGCATTCAAATGGGAATTTGTTTAAGGCATATCATTATTGGCCTTTTAAATAGCTCAATTTCATATCGAAATTCTCAGGTAAAACGGTGCAGTTTTGATGGTAAACAAGGAAATGTGCTAAAGTGTCGAAAACTAACTACGACAAGCAGCCCCATACGCATCTACGCTGTGCATGATAGAATGGGCTGCCGGTTGCAGTTACGAAAACTGGCACCCTAGCTGTATACTAGTATACAGCGGCAGCGTAATTCTGATCATTCTTTCTTAGTATAGGTGATCCCGATGAGCCGTAAAATCCAATCCATAATCTCAGGGCCGCCAACATTGGAAACTAGTAGTAGATCTAGTTGTAGTTCAGTGTTAGACTCCCATGCTATAATTTGGGTGTCAAAATGAGTGAGATCAATAGAAATGCATGCAAATGAAATGAAGCTTTAGACGTGTAAACTGAGCAGTCAGTCTGAGGATGATGAGGTGAGTGAGCTGTGAGAAAGGACCAAAATGAGCAGAGTTGAGCGAGTCTCACTCTCAATGTGAGTGAGAGTTGCAGTTGGCATGAAATCTAACCTACTACTACTAGTACTAGATAGTACATCTTTGCACACTGTACGGCTAATGAGCAGCGCTAAAGTAATTGTAAATTAGATGTTCGGTCATGCCATCGCCACATAGATTACACATGTATGCAAATATCACACATGATGTCCCCTGTCCCCCTATTCCCACATCCTCTCCCCCTATTCCCAATACTGGCAATAGTCAATTCTGATGTCTGGATGTGGGATGAGCAGTAATTAGGCGTACCAGCCTGTCTGCCTTGCCTTTTTTTTTTTTTTTTTTTTGAACTGACGATACAGTGTAGATGAGGATAGACCTGGAAGCTCGACTGCTGCTATACAGCAATCTTCCAGTATCTTCGGTAAAGGTTTAGTAGGTAAATGATCACGGGCATGGCACCACGGGCCACGGCCATCGCCGGCCACGGAGTTTCATTTGACGAATTAGCAACGCTAATTTCAATGTATGGGACTACCTCCGCACAAATCGTCATCATCAGCAGCAGCACGGATAACTACAATACACAGCAACAGAACGAAAGTTCCATTACGCTGTGGTCAGGTGGAGATTTGACTTACAACTTATTTTAAGCGGCTTTGAATTTATCTGTGGATGGCATTGATGTATCATAGCAAAGGGCAGATCTGATCCAGAGTCCCGTATGGTTTGCTAACGGTGCATTTGCGGTCAGTCCTAAAGTCGACCCGCCTTTTGTTTTAGACGGTACAGATTGGGGACCCTAACTCTAAACCTAACCCTAACCATCAAACCCTAACCCTAACCCTTATCCTAACCCTGGCCATAACCCTAACCCTAACACTCAGACTCTTAGGCCCTAACCCTTAACCCTAAACGCTAACCATAACCCAACGTATTTCCCATAGGTCTAATATGCGCCATGCCCCAATCTGTGCCGTCTAGGGGAAAAAAAAAAAAAAAAAAAAAGCAGGCGGGACACAGAAAAAATGCCTTCGTTCGATCCAAGACAAGATCAAGATCTTATTGTTCGAAAAAAAGGTCTGCGCATTATAAGACTACTATTCATAAGGATTGAGAGAATGCAGCAATATTAGTAGAACACATCAGTGGAAGTTTGAGGAAAATTGGACAATCTGTTCAAAAGTTATGAATGTTTTAAAGCATTTCAGTCACTGCTGAAAGAGCTAGGAGACTACTACAGTGTATGATGTCACATGCGTATTAACTATCCATGAGGAAAATAAAAAGAAAATTTCACAAAACTTTTTGAGTAAAGTTCACATTTCTTCAACATGCTACTGACGTATGTTAAGGGTTGTATTACAAGCTAGTTCGGAGTTCCACTCTGCGCATGAGCAGAAAAAAAAAGGTCATTCGGACCAACAGGCACGTTGGTTTTTAAAGTCACTGGGATAAGCGTCTGTGATGTATTATTATGTATAATGATTATTCATGTAATCCGTATAAATGCTGCTTGCCAGCGCATCCACCTGACAGCAAAAGTGGTATTTGGCAATATCGATAGAAAGAGGTTGTTCTTACATTCAATGTAAGATAATGAAACGGATGCTTTCCCAAGTGTTAATTGACGGATCATTCTGGCCATCTGGTCTATGCGAGTTCATTCTTTGTTTAAGCAGGATTGATGAATACCATAAATCGTTGCGTAAAGCTTATGCATTATGTCGCTCTGAAAACGAGTGAAGAGCCCCTTAACCGACTGAGAAAAAAGAAAGGTCATTCGGACCAATGTGCCCATAAGCTAACTCCGAAATGGCTTATTCCCCCTGCCTTCTGAAAGAGAGAAGTTGAGTGTTGTTTTGTTATGCGAGAAAAATGGAAATATGTTGAATTTTCTTTATTCTTTCTTTATATTGTTGCACTCATGTGACATCGCAAGCTATAGTTGTCTTTTCATCCAGCCGTGACTGAGCAGAAACTTCAAAAATTCATAACTTTTGAACGGATTATCTTTGTATCGTTGTACTCATGTGACATCACAAGCTATAGTTGTCTTTTCATGCAGCCGTGACTGAGCAGAAACTTCAAAAAGTCATAACTTTTGAACGGATTATCTTTGTATCGTTGTACTCATGTGACATCACAAGCTATAGTTGTCTTTTCATCCAGCCGTGACTGAGCAGAAACTTAAAAAATTCATAACTTTTGAACGGATTATCTGATTTTGCTCAAACTCTCACTGATGTGTTCTACTATTATTGCTGCATTGTTCACTCAATCCACATGCCTATGAAGGTGAACTTGTCCTTTAACTTTTGTACCTGCTATAATGGGAGCTGCTTTTGTTCCTCGAAGCGAGAGGGTCAGCTTTCTTCTGGTGGTCAAGTCTTTTATGCTTTTTCATCTTGATGAATTTCACTAATCGTCCCCGATGCTATAACACAAAAGAAGAAAACGTTTTGTTCTTGTCTATGCGTGACACGCGTACATTGAACAGAGCAGAGAAAGGACCCTTGAACTATGCCGCCAGTGAGGTGGTACCACACGCACAATGTATATTCCCCAGCTGTGTGTTCGTGTGTTGTTGTCGTCAGTGTTCGTCTCCTAAGTTCGAAGAATAACTGAAGTCATTTAGACATGTAATCGATCAGGGTAACATAATATTATGGCATTAGTATAGAGAGTTGAAGATTGTAGGCCTAGTTATTTCGCTAGGCTAAGTATCAGAATAAGGCCATAGGCAGTGTTCGCACCAGCAATAAGTGTATGCACTATTAAAAATCAACGCTGGTTTTCACCCAAAGCCGATTTGGCTCACACTTACTATAAAGCACTTGAAATAATGTGTGTGTATGTACTCGTATATGCATATGTATTACTATACATGTATGTGTACATCGTCCATTGTGTTGGACTTGGAATAGCTTTATAAGAAGAGGAAATCTCGAGTAAGGCATTAATTTTGTAGTTCCAGAAAAGTTTTCAATAACAAAACTTTCTAGAAGGCTGGACGCGAATGACGGCTTTCAGAGGCGTAAACCCGCCTTCATACAATGTATCGCACAGGGCGTTCTTTTAGTGAGGGTTAGGTAATATCATTAAGATTGTGTCATTTATTTATTTATTTATTCATTTATTAAGTCTTCTTTAAAAGCAGGTCAAGTAGTCCCATTCAGTGCCACAAAGGCCTGCTTTACAAGGGAGTCCTGTGTCGCTGTACATCGCAACATTACATGTGCACACACGTGGGTAAATTTAACAAAACGAACACACTATAGTAAATGGGATACGGCTAAATAGCAATCGGTTTGTAAGAACATAAAACACATAGGAAAGAACATAAAACGAGCAGAGGAAAAAGATATATTCAAAGTTCATACACTTTGCTAGTGCAAAGGGTTCATATCAAATGAGACTTGAGAGATTGATGTTGGCGTACACGATTCATAAATGTTTGCAATGAGGAGGCTTTTTGAATACAAATGGGTAACTCATTGAATAATTGTTACTTGCAGCACGTGATAGAACATTTCTTTATTCATATTCATGATTAAGTTTGGGTATATGTAATTGGCAAAAAAGGTATGAAAATATCAAGATTAGTGGCAGAGTCAAGTCAAGAGAATAAGATGAGATCCAGTCTCACGAAAAGCGAACAAAGTAAAGAAGGTTTCAAAGAAAAATAATTTGCGTATATAATGTATGCCCCCCTTTTTTTCATTTGTGCACACTGAACATTGTCATATCTGTCGAAATCATTGATGAATACTTGTGCTGGCTAGGCATATTGTATTTCAAGAAGGATTCATGTTCAAATGGAAGTATTGTCTTGGACAAAGCGCACGTATACATTGGACTGTACATGTAACTTCTCGACGGAACGGAGTGTATAAGAGAGATTCTTGTTTCCTCTCATTTTTTAGAGGGGCAATCCTGACAATTTTTTCAATTTCACATCATGTATGTACATAAATGAACAGATCAATGTGATCCTTGAGCAGATGAGCCTATACTTGGAAAAACAAAAACAAAACAAACCCTAACAAATTACAATGAACAATGTGGGTGACGTATAGACTATAGGCAGATAGGGATGTCTACGCGCAATTCCGAAATGAGAACGCTTGTTCTGTGTGTGATTATGATATGCATAAGAAACTGAAAAACTCGGTTCCTAGCTGAAGTGTCATGTATCCAAAACTAAAAACTAAAACTGCAGTTAATATTTGTATGCCATTACCTTATTGAATGAGCTTATGAAAGAGTGTGGAACACTGACAGACGTGAACAGCGTCATCTCCGCATATAATGGCAAATGCATGTGTTGCGTTGTTGTTGTGTTGGTGTTTTCTTATTCTTGTTTTACCAATTTTGACACTTTTGGGTTTGCCGTTCCGCGTTCCACTGTACAGGATTACATCGTTTTGTAGTGTGCCATAAAGCTTGCTCTTTCATTTTAAAATTTGTGAATGTGCTTGTGTGTGTGTGTGTGTGTATGTGTGTGTGTGTGTGTGTGTATGTGTATGTGTGTGTGTGTGTATGTGTGTTTTTTCGACTGGAAATACAGGTCCTACACAATTATTCGTCATACTTTTAAAGCTTGAAAATCATTCTCAATGATTTTAGAACGCTAAACAGTATCAACTGGTGCGCTATACCGCTAGCGGGAAAATTTCCCAAGTCAGAAAATAGCGCGCTATCTCGAAACATCGGGCTGATGTGAAAACGCCTAGTGTTATCTGATATATAGTTTATGAATTATTAAGAATCACGAGTGGAAGATGTTTTCTGAAACACCTAGTACAAGTTTCCAATGTATTACAGGCACGACAGGCGCACTAGGCAGAAACCCTTGTGTGTAGTAAAGTCTGTGTGCGCCAAGACTATTACACGCTCCACTGCACTGCAGCCGCTCCCAACAAGAAAGAGATAAGATACAATGCACGGTAAACATGATAATAGGCATGAATGTTTATTGATTCATTGAGCTATTAAACATTTTGAATAAAAGTGCACATTTTCCAGAACGACTGAAATCTAAATCTTGCGTAAGCTAATTTTTAATTGAATTCATCGACCCTTGCAGGTTATAGTTGATCATGTGTCTAAGCTCCTTGATGGGCCCATTTGCAAGTATTTTGCTGACATTTTAAAAACTTCAAGTTTGAATCAATCTGTATAATGATGAAAGTGCTAATAACCTACATACGTACGTCTGTAGGATAAGGATGTAGGCTTGTAAGGTGATCTTTGTTTGATTGTTTGATATAATACTATTTATTTTCTGCAAATCAGCATACCTAACTTACATAAGCAGTAACATATTGGAAATAAATGATTATACAAAGTAAATTTAATACAGAGTCGTTTGACTTGCATAAACAATGGTAATAAAAGAAAATTAATGATTTGATTTACTATACAGTATGCAATCCTATGTAGCGGTGATTACAATAACAATGTAGCTAGGAAGCGGTTATGCAGAGGGCCGTCATTCCTTCCGCAATTCTCTGGGTGCTTACATGAAACAGGGAGGCGATTTCCTCTCACCTCCCTGCATGAAACGAGACCTTTTTGCCCGTCGATAAGAGGCAGACAGGTTGGTAATCCAGCTGTGAAGGTAGTCAAGCGGTACATGGCATCCCCCTATCCACGGTCAACTATAACATGTGCCAATGAACGATGGAAATATCGACCGGGTGCGAGGTATGAATAGAGCGTGCGCTGATGAGCCCACAGAATCTTTTGTTCTACACAAAACCAGGTACCTGAAAGAGGTGACTGGGGAACTAAAAGCGAACCCACATATCTAACTGATCTCAGCCTTGATCGCTATGTGCATGTTCGTACGAGTTCACATCAGAACAAGCAAAAAACTAAATCAGGAAAAGGCACATAATACTGTGAAACACGCAATTTTCAAACAGAAAGAGAACAAATGCTAATAGAATTAACTCTAATTTTTTTTATTAAACCCACTTTTCTGAGCATTAAAACACAAAGAAACATGACTTTAGGCCACTAAAGCAGGCACCCTTGTCTTCATTTTGGGAACCTGGTATCAGTTGCTCCCTCGGGAACCTGCCTTACCAGGTTCCAGTTATTCTTCCCTGAAAAGATGACCTGCCCGAGGAAAAAAAAAAAAGTTACGTATACTAGATTCATTCAGCAGAAGGATGGATGAAAAGGACTGAATGAGTGCCTGAGAGCAGGGAGGTGAGAGTGAGTGTTGCGAGTTTGTTAAGGTTTATTTATGAGTAGATATGTCCAGCTTCCAATTCTTACTATGATAAAACTCAATATTCTACACATCAAAAAAAAAAAAAAAAAAAAGGGGGGGGGGCAGGAATTTTAATGTTTTTCATTGTTTTTTGGGGGCTACCAAATTTTCTCTCTGTCCACCAAAAATTTGACATTGATGATTTTGGTGGCCCCATCGGGCCACCAAATTAAAAAAAAGTTAGTGTGGAGCCCTGTGTTAGGGCTCTGATCATGGAGTTACCACTGAATAAAAGATGGACGGTGGTTCGAACCCCAGTTTGGGTTTTGCACAACATCTTGTTTTCGTTTTTGCTAAGTTTGTAACGCTGTATTCCGTCAGGCTTAGAGAGAGTAATAAAGTCAAAGACTTGATAGTTATTCTCTATCCAAGTCACCAAGACTAATAAATTCTTTTCCCATACTGGGGAAAACAAAAATCGCGACCCGCACAGTAGCGTGCCAGCTAGAACCTCTTTGGCCAGCACCTAGCGTGTTGACAAGGTCTCGTGGCTGAAGATCGAGTCTAATTCGGCACACCGAGAACTGCGAGAAAACGGATGAACGCAAGAGAGAGTAGCGCTCGGTCTCACCAGGGAGGTGGGTTCCACCTCCCTGGTCTCACGTTCATCCGTTGTCTCGCTGTTATTCACAGCCACAAGGCCTTGCCAAAAAGTCTCGCATTCACCGGTTCTCTCGCAACTAGTCTCTTTCACAGCCACGAGGCCTTGCCAAAAGGCTAGCCAGCACCACGCACGGTAGCCTTTTGTCAAGGCCCTCTCGCTGTATGGTGTAGCGAGCCCAGCCGAGTGGGTTATAGTGGCTATTGATATCATTCAATCATGAAAGAATTTTATTTTTGCGGATAGCCTGTAGTCACCCTAATCATGACTGCAGTGCATACATCGCCGGCAGGTAAGTTGGATAAGTGGATAAGCAACCCACAAGAAGATTGGGAACATCAAGGAGAAAAAATGAAGAACAAAGAACAGGCATACACAAATATAAAAAAAGGACAAATGAGAAGAAAAAGACAGACGGGCTGAGTAGTCCAGTGTTATTGTTCCATTACTCATAGCAGTGGTGGATCTAGAGTAAGTGCGCACACAGAACTCAGTGCTGTGGGTGCACCGGGCGGACACTCCTCTTATTTTTGGTTTAAACAAAAGAAATAAACACGAAGGACCGATGCGACCGCGCCCCTTTAATTTTGCAAAGGCGTGATCCCCTGTATGAAATTCCTGGATCCGCCCCTGAATAGAATTAGTATTTCGAGTGGAAATTCTCATCACGTGTAACTTTAACACTTATCCATTCATGACTTTGATAAACGTTAACGAACATTTTGTTTCTCTTTATAATAGTATATCAAAAGTGTTCATTAGGCAGTATGAACGTACATTAGCGAACAAAATTTGTAGTTCGAATCATTCAATTATTAAATGGTACATGTTCCCAAGATTCAGTCCTCTATGTTTGTTTGTTTGTTTTGTTCTATTTTGTTTGTTCGTTTGTTTGTTTTTCTTTTGCTTTTGGCGTCCGGACATAAGTACCGATTATATAAATAAGCAGTTGAATTGCCGGACGCTGTAGATACACGTGTACGTTCACCTCCATTGTGAGGACGGTAAAGCGTGCTACCTTCTCGCGAGTACACGTAAGACGCGATAATTGATTTATTTTTGTTTTACTCGCTTAGGCTCTTATACTGATGTCGGACACCGAAGAACGTATTCCGAATCACTTACCATTTCAGTGTATTAAAGGGAGAAATAAAGGTGCAGCATCTTAAGTACAGCGCTAATTGACCAGCTTTGGGACCGACTTAAACTAAGACGCTTTTGACTTTTTTTTTTTTGCTTTGTTTCACCAACCACTCACCAATGAACTTTTATAGTGATGTCGGACACCTAAGAGCGTATTCAAAATCAATGGCCCATTCAGTGTATTAGTATGACGGAGTATAAAAAGTGGAGCTTCAAAGCGCTCATTGTCCAGCTAATTGTTGGCCGTCTTACACGTAAGACGCTATTGATTCTTCATCTCTGCTTTATCCACCTTTTAACAATGGATTTTTCTCGTGATCTCGCACACCTTATAAACAGCGTTTTCAAAGTCAATTGCCCTTTTACTGTATTCGAGGGACAGCGCTAATTGGCCAGCTTGTAAAAGCCAGTGTGACTATAATATGTGTCATTTTCTCAGCTTGTTTAAGCCAGCGTGACAAGTGTATAATTACCGGGATTTTGCTCAGCTTGTAAAAGCCATCGTGACTCGTTTATTATTTACTCAGCTTGCTTAAGCCAGAGTGACTCGTGTATCATTTTCTCAGCTTGTCGCCCAAAGTGACTCGTGTATCATTTTCTCAGCTTGTCGCCCAAAGTGACTCGTGTATCTTGTTTAAGCCAGCGTAACACGTGTATCATTTGCTCAGCTTGTAAAAACCATCGTGACTCTTTTATTATTGGCTCAGCTTGTTTAAGCCAGCGTGACTCGTGTATTATTTTCTCAGCTTGTTTAAGCCAACGTGACTCGTGTATCATTTTCTCAGCTTGTTTCAGCCAGCGTGACACGTGTTTCATTTTCTCAGCTTGTAAAAGCTAACGCGACTCGTGTATAATTTTCTCAACTTGTAAAGAAAAAGCCGGCGTGACTCTTTTTTATTATCTGGAAGTCAGCGTGCCTCGTGGATTATTTTTCCTTGCTCATCGAAAAACGCAGGGCGAGTGACGTGTACTCTGTCGTTTCTATGTTATAAACATACTCTACTTTTATACGTGGCACCGCCATGCCACGTCTGAACAATGCCGACCGTGAGAAGGTCATACACTGGTGGCACGAAGGATTGACGGCCAAAGAGATTTTTCAAAAACTAAGAGAATCCCTGGTCGAAGTGAGCTCAATGACAGTGCGGAGAACCATCAAGAGGTACCTCGCGACCGGGTCAACTGGTGACCGTCCAAAATCCGGTGCACCCTCAAAGTTGACGGAGGTGCACAGGATGCTCATCGACGAAATGATGGGAAAAGATCACGAAACTTCCGCTAAGGAAATTCAGCGTAAGTTGGAAGTTGATTTCGGGGTTCGTGTCGCTGAACAGACAATTAACGAGGCCAGAAAGAAACTTGGCTGGAAGAGGACCCGCCCATGTTATGGTCAATTGATCCGCCAGAAGAACAAGGCTGCGAGATTGTCATACTGCCTGAGAATGGTGGAGACGCAGGAAACTTTCAGCAACGTTGTGTTTACAGACGAATGTACTGTGTACATTGAGAGGAATCGCCCCGGGTCGGGATTTTACTGGCGCAGGGGTACAGAGGCCCCAAGGAAATTTGATCGTCCAAAGCACATGGGCAAGGTGAACATATGGGCAGGAATATCGTACCATGGGGCGACGCGACTGGCAATCTTCACAGGGATAATGAGGAAGGAATTTCTCATCGAGAAGTTATATAGTGAGTACCTGCTGCCATTCACCGAGGCAACATTCCCTGACGGGAATTTCCGTCTCGTCCAGGACAACGATCCGAAACATCGGAGCAAAAAGTCCGTCGAATTTCTCCGCACAAACCACATTTCATGGTTCCCTACCCCACCCGAATCTCCTGACCTCAATCCAATTGAGCATGTTTGGGCCCACATGAAGTGGTTTGTGCGGAGACACGTCAAGGCGACAACAGAGGAGGAACTGAAAGTTGGCCTGGAGAGGTACTGGCAGCAGGTACTCACCCAAGAACTCATCGATCGGCAGATCGGGAATTTACGTCATGTAATTCCCGAGGTAATACGATGTGGTGGGGATTCCACCCACTACTAGGAGTGTTTTTTCCTTCATTGTTCCTTGAGAATATTGACGGGGGAGGGGGTGTCCTCATTTTCAATTCTAAGGGACAATTCGCGTAGTTAAACGCATCTACACAATTGTACTTTGCACACATTAACTGACGTGAATCATTTATACTTTTCGTGAATTTTTCTTGTGGAATGTATGATTTTTTGCATACACTTTGTCATGACGTGTTACCGCATTGTAACTTTGTACGCAGTCAAAAGGCTGATGTGAGAAAACTCCGTCGAGTTGCAAGGAATCTTCTAGTTTTTTTCTTTATTATAATTGTTATTGTTGAAATTGATGTCAGTAGTTATGACATTGTGATTTTATGCAATTTTTATCATCAAATTATTAGTATTCTTATCACGTTTATGGTAATTTTGATTCTAATCTTTATTATTCTTATTATTGCCATTGAAAGACGATGTGTATCTTACGAGTTTTCATTACTGTTCTCCTGTACTTTTAATGAACTGTAATATACTTTTATGACGTGATTCAAACTTCATTCGCAGTATGCATTACATGTACGATACCAGCAACGAAGGGTGCGTCCAACAGTGTTTGTAGACGTATATTGTTATACAGTGTAATGAAACATATTTGTTGTTGTAGGGAGGTGGCTCCATAGATGGATAGATAGAAAGACATAATGTATAGACAGATACACATGTAGCTGTATGTCTTGAACCTGATTAGGAAATTCATGTACACGTGTAGTGCAATATGAATTTCAAGTGTACTTTACAATGTACATGTAGGCCTACGATATACTTCTGCTTTCGAACCTGTTGACTGACCAGGAAAAGCGTTTTGTTGAGTTGTAAACTAAACTACGACGTATGACGTGCAGTGTAAGCCTGTACTATAGTGTACAATAAGATGTTCATTGTGGATTGTTGACTTTATACAGCTTACGATGAGTAAAATGTAGTATACTGTGTACATGAACGTGTTATCATTTATGTAGCATTCTTCCATCACTCCTCGAAAATTTGGCATAATTGTCTGTTGAATTTTACAATGCTGCTTTTGCACTTTCGAATCTGTTATGAACGTAATTTTCAGTGAAACATAATGAAACTTTGATACAATTTATTTCGCATGCGATTGATGAATGTGTGGATTGTTTACATTTCTGTACGTTCATGCCCGGGAAACTCAGTATCAGGCTGACCAGGGTAGCTGTGTTTGCATGAGTACCCAACGTTTAGTCCATCAAAATACAGAACATTTCTGTCGGCATGTTACAAGACTTTAGCCATTGACAGGCGGAAGTACTGTACATGTAGAAGTTTCACAACTGCAAACTGTTATGTTTACGTATACATGCAATGAATGACAAGAAATTGCTAAGGTAAACATCAATGCACAAACTACTGCAAAGACTCATCGCATTATACACAAGTACATTCACAATAGTAAAGGTGCACATGAGTTAAGAAGAAGTACCTTTGTGTACATGGAAAAGCCAACGAAATTGCTTTCACGAAATCAAGTTATTTAGCATTAGTCTTGTGTGTTTCTACATTGTACACTGTTCATCTGCGCACGAGCACTGAGGCTACACATGACATGTATATAACAAAACTACTGTACATTTATCGTGGATATCTGTTCGCTATGACACTGAAATTCACATGTATTATTAGATAAAGTAGCACGTGCGGGTTTGAGAGACGAGGTTGGGATGTTGCCCGTACTTGTATTTACTTGTGATAAGTATTGGAATTGCCTATGTCACTTAAATCATATCCTTCATTACGAAACTTTTTCTTACTTTGGATGAGAGACCTGTGCTGCATATTGTATATAATTATGTATCCTCACTTTGAAAATGAAGCAAACCTTTCTTTAACAATATCGATATAAATTTGAGATATAATTCGACACCTCTTTCGTATAAAGTAACCTGTGAATCGCAATGGTTGTTCCTGAGTTAATGTTTGTGTACATGTAGATACTCACAATTCTTACTAGTGGGTGACTTAGACAGAAGTCCTTTGAAAACATGTTCTATATACTTTTCTTTATTACACTGTAGTTGTTTAATGGACGTTTTATGAAGAAAACATGAACAGAAAATTAACATGCAAGTACATACATGTATGTAGCCTACATGTACAAGTCGAAATGATAATATGTGCATTTGAGATTTCAGGCACATTTCGAATTCATTATGAAATGATATGAGAAAAATAAATACCAATCAACTAAATTGGTGGAGCCAAGAAGAAGGTTTAATAATTACGAGTATACATCTCTGAGTCTGTTGGGTGTAAGGTCGCATGCACTGAATGTCTGATGTGTTGTGTGTGTGTGTGTGTGTGTGTGTTGAGGCAAGATGGGGGAATGCTTCATCTATGGTTAACAATGAAGGTTAACATACCGCTGAACGTTATATATATATATATATATATATATATATATATATATATATGAATATATATATATATACATATATATATCGATACATATATATATAAAGCAGAGTATACGCATACACAGTCATATATGAATACACTATAGGTATTTACATACAAAATTCTCACCCAAATATATATATATATATATATATATATATATAAAGATGAGTAACAAAATTGCAACAAAGTTCATGCTATATTCCCCTACGGTTTATTTCTTGACACAAATTTTCGAGCGTCTCGCCGCCCTTTCTCAAGTGTTGATACTTGAGTGCTAGAAAGGTCAAAATTTGTGTCAAAAAATAAACCATCGGTGAATACAGCATGAACTCTGTTGCAATTTTATTAATTATCTTTTCATCTTCATTTCATTTCATTTCATTTTTATTTCATTTCCGGCCAAAGCATATTATATGACAATTTCATATAAACAAATTTAAAAATTTTGCCAACACGTGGAGTATATATAGTATATATATATATATATATATATATATATATATATATATTGTATATATATATGTATGTATACATATATATACATATATGCATACATGTACACATATTGTTGCATACGTATATATATATATATATATATATATATACACACATCTATATATATATATATATATATATATATATATATATATATTTGCAGTATCGTCTTCTCGCGATCGCTTGCAGGCAAACAGGCATGGGCACGGAGCCACACGCAGGCGCACACATACTAGTAATGCAGATGCAGATGCAGATGCATTCTTACTCCAAACACCCAGAGTAAAACATGGGTATGGTGATCGTGCTTTTTCCGTTATGGGACCAAAATTGTGGAATCAGTTACCTCTTCAGTTAAGGGAACTGTCATCGACAGAGTCATTCAAATCCAAACTTAAAACTTATCTGTTCCTTTCATACTGAGGACTGTAATTGCTGTATGTCATTAATATTGGATCAATATTGTATTTTTAATTGGTATATGTTGTATTCTTTATTTGGTATATATGGGATTGTTTTTGTTTACCATTTTCTTATTTGTTGAAATGTTTGAATATGTATATGCATGTAAATATATGATATCTTTTCATTTTTGAAGCGCCATGAGCACTGAAAAGTGGACCTGTGCGCTATACAAGTAGCCACTATTATTATTATTATTAGTAGTAGTAGTCATGATCATGAGCACACACTTACAAAGGGGATATTTATGTACAATGCATGCACGCACGGCCCCCAATGGATTCGCACGCAGGATGCTAGTCCACTACCAGTACCTGGACTGCCTTCGTATACGGTGTGTACTAGTATGGTGTGTATGGTATGAGCAATATCGCACACGGAAATACCGTCGTTGAGGGCGTGTAGTATAAGGAGAGACCCCGTGCAGATCTTTTTTTTTTCGAGGGCAGCAATTAGGCCCCCCCCCCCCCCAAAAAAAAAAAAAAAAAAAAAAAAAAAAAAAAAAAAAAATTGTTGTATTGGCGTAACACACCCGACCCTACTTTCTTTATTATTATTTTTTTTTGCTATCGATATCAAGTATCTTGTTGATTGCGATCACGATCGCAAAAACCCGGAAGTGGAAAAGGCTCTGGGGACATCGGATGTACGAGGAAGAGATCTAGCTTGCGACTCGACTCGCATAGCCTCGCTTGATCAGTACTAAGTACTAGTATGTCATCTGTTTCCCACACGGACGCGTATCTATATATATAATACGCGAAGTTGTTGTTGTTGTCGCGACCTTATGTACATTGTATTTCCTGTTTTATTCCGGCGTTGCTGGTTTGTCTATCTCCTCCCGAGCCGTCGGCTCCGGGCAGCTGCGACCGGTGCCGTCGGCCGCAGGAGAGTATCCTGCATCGAATGGCGCGGGTTTCGTCCCCTCTCAGCCTCCGTGTCGACGTCGAGGATGAAAAAGAAAAATTAATCAGATAGATGCATAATGCATTTTTGTGCGTGACGAAAGAGCCGAATGTTTTAATATTCACCAATCCTGCGCTGGACTCCTACTTTCTCGATACACAGTAGTGCATCTTTTAGCTTGCAGAGACAGTGGGATACTAAAGATAATGGGTGCAGCGAAATTTCTGACATCTTCCGGCGGACACGCAGGCATGCACACAATGTACTCTCGGGTGGGTACGGTATGCCAGTGTGTGGCCTGCGCCTGTGTATGTATTGACGATGGTCACACGAAACACTATCTGGGTGCGCGTGATATGTACACTCATTATGGTATAATACACGGCGCGGTCATACAAGTACAAGGGCATTTACGTACAGCGACGTTCGCCATTATTGGCGTGCCCAAATGAAAACAACGAACGCTGTTATTTTATTGTATTTTGCACAACTGCAGGATACTATGCAGCTCAGGTATGTCATTTTGTTCACTCTCAAGTCGGGTATCATTGTACTCAGACTGTTCAGGACGGCTAATTTTGTCCTTGCCGATCGTACCCTTCCATATCAGAGTACACGCGCCGCTGTTCTTTCGTTTACTGCATGCATGCATGGCTGCTGTAAACATGAATATTCATGAGACAAGCGGACGCGGGGGAAACCCTCGCTTTGCTGACCGCCAATTTTTGAAGTTACAAGTGGACATCAAATGTGTGGTTCTATGGTGCATCAAACCAAGTTTTGGTGACAAAAATAAAAAAGAGGGAGCAAATGACGACAAAAATATTCTTCTTTCTCCCATAACGTGGGAAAAGAAATATTAAAGAAAAAATATGAGGCCCTGAGACCCACGGATTCCAATGACAATGATCTCTCCCTCCTCAAATATAACAATGATGATTATAATGATGATAATTATCATAATAATAAAAAAAAATGATAATAGTGATAGTTATAATACTAATAATAACAATAATGATGATAATAATGATGATAATGTACAGTCTGAAGCAGAAGAAGAAGGACATTCATGATTATGATAATAATGATAACAAAAATGTACAGTCTGAAGCAGATACGCGGGTGGTTCTATGATCCATCAAACAAAGGTTTGGTGATAAAAACAAAAAGAAGAGAGCAAACGAAGACGAAAATATTTCATTTCTCTCAGCACAATAGTAACAAAAACACTAGGGGTCTATATATGAAGTAGTCCTCAGCACAAGATTACGTATGTTAGTGCAGTGAGCAGTTTTGGACAGTTTGCGCAGGACTGTCTTCAGAAAAGCTTTTTATCAAGAGCAGAAAAATGGGGGATACAGATTTTTACAATTCTTAACAAATTAACATTTCCGCCTCCTTTGGTTGATCATTCCTATGTTATGACTCTACCATCTGTCTACTCTCTCCTCTCCCCTAAATAATATTAATAATTTTAGTAATAATAATGATAATAACAATGACAATAATACACTGAAATAATGATGATAAAACAATAGGCCAATGCAAATGAATGGGGAGGGGATGCTATGATCTATAACTTAAGAGTGGGCGGAAGAGACACAAACAGGTACAGGATTGTTTTGATGTTTAAAATGAATTTGCAATGATAATGAAGCTATTTGAAATGTATATCAGTCGTAGAGTAACCTTGACATGACGGAAAAAAAGATATTCACTATCCTTGACCGATAAACTTTTTTCCTTAATTCCCTTGATTCATCCCCATGTCAATGAATAATATAAAATGATAAAACCGAATGACTATGATCTCCCCTCCCACAAAATAACAATAGCAATAACAAGAACAATAATAATAATAATGATAACTATGATAAAGATGGCGGGAACGATCCCAACCAATGGACTGGATCGCAGGGCACGTACTACAAATGTAATATTAAATTTTTGGGAAGGGTGGTCATTTAGAGGACAGCGCGTCACAATTAACGAAATGAGAAAACTTTCCTTTTTCAATTTCTTCAATAAAAATGTACAAAATCGTATCATGAGAAAAAAGAATAAAACCACTCAGACCCGAGGATTTCCACGGGTGCTGCTATAATAATAATAATAATAATAATAATAATAACAATAATAATAATAATAACAATAATGATAATAATAACAACAATAATAATAATATAAATCATAACAATAATAATAATAATTACAGTAATGATAATGTACAGGGTGAAGGAGATAAACGGGTGAGAATATGTAGACATACATATTCATAAGACATGTGCGGACGTGGGGAAAAAAGGGGGGTGTTCTATGATCTATTAAACCAAGGTTTGGTGATAAAAACAAAAAGAAGAGAGCAAATGAAGACGAATATATTTTATTTCTCTCAGTACAATAGCAACAAAAACACTAGGGGTCTATATATGAGGTCCTGCTCAGCTCAGCTATACCGTTTTGCTTTTGTCGTTTTGGTTATTTTTCTCTGAATATTTGTTTTTGTATTTTGTTCGGGGGGGGGGTGGAAATGTGTGTGTGGGGGTGGTGGTCATGGGTAGAAGAGAGCACACTTTACCAACGAAAGGATGAGAAAACTTTTCTTTTATTTCATCAATAGAAATGTCCAAAATCGTATATAATCCTTATTATGAGGGGAAAAAATAATAAAACCCCTAAGACCCGTGGTTTTCCACGGGTGCTGCTAGTTCTATCAAGATTTATACAGTGTATACTTTGCATTCAGACTGCAATGTACTAGTATTGTGCAGCGTTTCGCCATAGGTTCTTCTGTGGAGAACTTACGCGCATCTCTATATGTGGGACTGTATAGAGATCGCCGTGTGCGATGAAAAGATCGTACACATGAGGTCAATTTGCACCTATCTTATCTCATTCAAAATAGTAAAATATGAAGTGATAACATTCAGGATAGGGATTTCAACATCTTTTAATTCTGTGAAGGGGTATAATTCCAGTAAAATCGGCCCCATAAATGATTTGTAGAATAGAGGAACGCAGCACATTCGGTGCGGCAGTTGTGACTGTTTACTGAGCACGAGTTGTACACGTAAAATGCACGTAAAAAAAAAATCAGCCCGCCCGACCCTATTTGAAAATCTCATGTTACGCCAATACAACTTTTCTCTCTCTCTCTCTCTCTCTCTCTCTCTCTCTTTTTTTTTTTTGGGGGGGGGGGCCTTAGTGGACTCGCGCGATGCGAGGACTGTCGCGATCGAGAAGACCTCGCGCTACCGCCAATGATGGCGTATGAGAGAATGAGAAAAAAGAAAAGAGTCCCGCATCGGGACTAGCAGGATGCTGGATTCGCACGGATTCGCACGGTAGCGTGCCAACACCACGCACGGTACCGTGCCAACACCTCGCACGGTACCGTGCCACGCACTCGACGGTGGCACGCAGCTGCACGGAGGCGCACTGACTGGCACGCAGCCGCACGGAGGCGCACGAGGGCGCACGAAGGCGCACGAGGTCGCACGGGGTCGCACGGGGGCGTACAGAAGCGCACGCACCCGCACGAGGCCGTACGAAATGGCACGGAGCCGCACGCACCCGTGCGAAACCGCACGAAGCAGCCCCGTGCGCACTGCGTGCGGGAGTAACATAACATAATGGTCTGACTGTACCCGGATCTATTTCTTACACATTCCTGGTACTACAACGTCAAACTCAATATTGCATTTAATCTGTTCAATGGAACAAAGTGCCACACATATCAGTCATGAAGAACACACTGCTTGTGTGATGTGGGTGATACCCTGAGTTTAGAGTTTTACTGAATGGTAACATGGTAAAATGGTACAAATATGCCTAGAAGGGTATGTTAAGAAATGTTCATTCATAGAATCATGACTTTTTTCAAAATGCTGGTATCCTCAACAATTGGTGATGCAAAGCACCTCAAAGTAGAGGCATCCCATAAAAGGACATGATCCTATGTAGCACAGAAAACCTTTGTAGGAGTTGGAAGTAACATTAACTTCAACTGTACTTTGACATATGTACTGAGTTCATGTCCAACCTATTCCCTATATAAACATGTCAGGTACGTGCCATCAAAACAAAAAAAAAAACTTTCAAAGAGCATGTAATGCAATTTTTATCTGTTGTGATTATTTTTAAAAAAAGAAAAGAATAATACCAATGATGACATCAAAACAGCAGTTGATGATAATCTTAGACCAGGTGAGGAATTTTTCTTACAATGAAAGGCCCTGCCCCCTCCCCCCCCCCCCCCCACATATACACCCTTATTCAAGGTCTGTTCTAATATGAGTCAAGGTAACAGTGCCATTGATCTTAAAGCTGGTTCCAAAAACACAGGTCTGCCACAAGTACACTGTCTCTTACTTAGAAGTCATGTATTGATTACTGAGTGTCTGTTTGCAACACTGCTATGAACTTTGTTCTCTACTTTCCACAAATCAATAGCTTAACATTCCATTAGCGTAACCCTTTCCTCTGTACCAGGCTGGTGTAATTTACTCCAGTCATTGTTGGTTTTGTTAAAATTAACAGTGTGAAATTACTGTTAATATCCTTAAAAGTTATATATGTTCTGATAATGAAAATCCCTGTGTTTTGAGATCTTGTTTAAAAAGAAACAGAAAGATGGATCTACACAAATAAATGTAGGGCATACTGTTACAAAATCTATTTGATGTCTATTACACATGTCTGAGTTCTCCTAGACAAGAACATCAACCATGAAACAGCAATGAACATATCTCCACACTGTGTGATACAGTAGTAAGGGTATGGAATTTGTATGAAGTGTCTTGATACAACATATAGAGTAAATAAAACACCAAAAGTCATATCTTAGTTTCTCTCTCTCAAATTCTCCCCCTGTCCCTTTTAACTCAGTGACTGGAAAGAAGTTCTGACTCTGGTATAACAACCATCAGCATATTAAACTATGTAATCCATGAGATACAAATTTGTATTGTTTACAGTGATGTTAAACTGTGTGTCATGATATCTGTAATTTGGGACATAGCTGATGGACAGATATCTATATTTATCAATGTGTATCAAGTTGAGCCCCGCCTTAATGGTGGCAAAAATTTATGCACATGGAGTAAGAAGAATGAACTTTTTCCCCCTGGTCACAAAACTAGCTGCTGTGGAAGGAAGGCCTGCTGTAGAAGGAAGGCCTGCTGCCACCTAGACACCAATACTCAGTGGGGGTATCACCCATCTCCCTGCCTAGCATGACCTCTAGAAAAGGAACATTGAACAACATACTTGACACTGGGTCACACAGGGTGATTGGTACCATCCATCACCCCTCCCTACACCCCACACACCACAACAGCTGGATGGATTTCAGGCTAAATGCTCTCATCTTTAATGTTTGTTTGGAGCTGGGGTTTGAGCCCAGCATGCTGTCTGTCTGGTTGTGGAATCACAAAATTAGGTTCATTGCCTTTCCAAGCTTTAACATTCTTTGTGTATTTAGACATTGCAGTCCCCACCCCCCACCCCCTTGGTCTTTTATCACTTGAACGGATTTCCAGCTACGTCACAGCGCAGTACAGTATATTCACAAAGTAGCTGCGTTATACAAATTTGTCTAATGATTATTATTGCTATTATTATTACTATTATTATTAACATTATTATTATTATCATTATGATGATGATGATGATGATGATGATGATGATGATGATGATTATTATTATTATTATTATTATTATTATTATTATTATTATTATTATTATTATTATTATAGGAGTAGAGAATGTACACCATTGGTAAGTAAATTATACATTCACACTGCAGTAATTCACTGCACTGTGATGAGTACTATTTAGTTTGATGTTTTGTATGGCTAAATGTTCTTTTGTTTCAAGTAGTTGAAACAAGACAGTTGAAACAAGACAAATTAAACCAATAACCCATTGTAAAGATTTACTAAAATGTGAAAACATATAGTATTTTCTTATCTATACGACTGTCGATGACAATCAATGGAAAAACAAAGTGACCACTTATTTATCAAGAAACACAGTTTGTAATTCATCTGGTTGGCTTCAGTAAAATTCTCTGATCTGCCCTTCAAAAGGGTGATACACTGATCAGTGAGGTGTACAATAATGCCTCCAAAGAATTCCACCAGCTATTCTTTGGAATGGAAGAGCTGGAATGGACAAAGATTACCAGGCTGTGGTAAGAAGCTAGGAGAATCACAATCACTGCCTCCTCTCATCAAATCGCTCCTCCCTTTGTCATAAGATCACCATTTTGGTCTTTTATTGTCCATTATAGGGTACAGGTCTGCTACACGTTTGCACAAACATATCACAACAAACAAATAATAAATGGTAACCTGTATAACGTGTGAGTAGAGTTGAGAATGCCCTACAAGTCTACGAATAGATGAGTATTGACAAAGCCTGGAAGGAGAGTCAGGCGATATGATATAGTGAGTAGAAACCTAGTCTCTGTAGTCATCATTCACTCAGGGGTACCTTAATGTTTCCTTACACAGAACTATGACATGTTCTGATATTATGCAAAGTCTGAATAATCTGCATACTAAGACAAATACTGTAAAAGCTTTCATTTTCACATTGGTGATCACAGAAATTTTCTCGAGATGTTGTTTTCACTATTTGCCACTGAGGCTTTATCACATGTGCACTAACTAATGCCTGTCTGTTTCCGTAAATTTGTGCAAGTTGTCAAATTCATAAAAATTGAATCCTCATGAAAGTAATAGCTTTTACAGTATATGAACTAATGTTAACCCATTCACTTCGGGAACCTGGTGAGCTGTGTATTGAGTCTATGAGGATTTCAGAATTAAGTATGGAAGGGGTTAAGTATGAATTGCATCCTAAAAGAGATGCCTTCATCAGCTCAGAAAATATCTACTTCATAATGATAACTCCTATCTCCACATCTTTCACATCAACAGATTTAACCCTATCAAAGTACAAACTACTGTATATGCCAAATATTTTGCGAGGTTTTTATTTTCGCAAATTTCGCGAGTTAGGTGCTATTTGCACAATTAAAGACACGCAAAAATATTGACTCTGATCCCCATGTGACTTACGCGTTTACACTTCTCTGTTCAGTAAAGGACTCCACAATCGCAAAATTGTCATTCCCGATTCGTGAAAATTTAGACTCGCGAAATAGATGGCAAATACATTAACATACACTAGGCTGATTTTGCACGAAGACTATTAAAATGAAAATGTTCCTTGGTTGTTTATACAGAATATGGTATTTTGCATTTGTAACAGCATCTTCTTTCATTAAAAAAAAAAGAAAAAATGAATTGACGGAGAGAGGAGCAGTGGGTTGAAACTAAGATGAGTCTTTCCCCTGGAGATGGCTAAAAGATTCCTGCCAAGTGAGCACCTCTTGATGCTACCTTCTTCACTTACAGTGCTGCATAATTTCTCCTCTTATTATTCTCCTTCTATGGCTTACCTTCTACCTCATTTGAAAGAAAATCTAATATAACAATCAAGAGTAGGCTCCAAGACTTCATTTAGGTGGCAAGTATTTATTCTTTACACTCTTCTCAATGCAAATAGATGACGGTGAATATCTCTCACCCCAAGCAAAACACATTTCTAGGTTTCCTTTAGTCCTGAAACCCTTCAAGTTAAATCTTATCATACTGATGTGAAAAGAAACCTAGTCTACTAAATGCTTGCAGAGTGTTGAGGAGAATGACAAGATCTGTTGAATCTCTGTGGATGTATGGTTGGTCATGGCATGCATTTACCTTGCTTAGATAGATTGCAAACAAGCATCTATATAGCTGTGAATACATACAAATGATGATAAAAACTACATCAAAGAAGAGATTGTGCACATGGAAAATGATACACAAAACACAATATAAAGAAATGAGGTTTGGGAAACAAGTGATGAAAGAAATTTAAGAACTTTAGTTGAGGCAGCATGAGAAATAAAGGAGGTAGGGAGAAAATTACAAGTAAATAAAACCATAAAAAGTTTACTGAAATTTAGGATTGATTGAAAATATTTCAACAAAGAGAGAATGAATGAGAAAGATAACAAAAAAAAAAAACTGAGTCAAAAAGTGAACAAGGACAGATCCTACACTTTTGTTGAGAATGGAAGTCACAGAATAAAGTTAGTAATATATCTTAAGCTGAGCTGACTAGAAGCCCAACAAGGATGGTACGATTCACAGATTACGAATAAAAAGGATGAAATCACTTGATATGAAAAAAGCATAAAGGTTCGGGATGAATCATGTCAGTGAATAACACAGTCCAACATACACAAAAGTTGCACAAAGTATAATGAGGTCAGAAATATAAGCACATGTATCTGACACTATTAGACTACAACAGTGTAGAGATAATTGTAATTTGTTCTCGATTGGGTTCTAAGTCCATAGCTCATAAATGGGATGTGTGTGAAGCTTGTAATCTGTTTAGTCGGCCTGTCACTGACCTACAGACTTTGGTTGAGTGACCACAGACAGAGGTGTCAATTGTTACCTGATGATCACAAAAAATGTGAAGTGTAAAGGTCATAGACTTGACTCAAGATTGTTTGCAATGATCTAAATGAGACACAATACTTCACTTTTCAAAGCGAGCAATACAAACTAGTAAACCTCAATTGAAATAGTGCACTAGATACAACAAGGCTATATGTAAATGCAAAAAAAAAAAAAAAAAAAAAAAACACAAGGAATGCACACAAATTTTGGAAATCACCAGACGACAAATGCCAGAAAATATCATGATGTGTCTACTGTAATAAAAGAATGATATACAAACATGATTTGTCACAAAAATGTAAAAGTTGAAATTTTGGCGGTGTTCGGAATTTTTGCACATTTCGCACAACTAGCAGCTAGCGCGAAAATAAAAACAAGCCAATATTTTTGCTTGCCATATGTACCAGTAGTTGATGTCTTGATTCTGCGGAATTAAAATCACGCAAAACTCTTCTTATCGGGCTGAGCGTGAAAAATTAGTCTATACACAACCTCAAGACTGTATCGGCCATTTTTTTTATTAACTTAACAATATGAGGGCAGAGAAGCACACTTCTCCTAACTATAATTTTTCTCACAATAATTTGTCATTATCAAAGCAATATTTAGCCTCAAACAGACATGGAATATTTTGGGGGTATTGCTGCCTGCTATTACTCTCTTCTCTAAAGTAGATTATCAGTAACACATTTCCAAACCAAATGCAAATCAAAGATACTACAGCAATCTAAGAAAGCTAATCATCTTACGAGAGCTATACAGCAGAAGGAAATGATCCAATTAAAAGTAAAATTCATTCTGGAGCTACCTGGCAGTTCTGCATTTTATGAGTTGATCAGATTATCTGATTAGTGTTATTCTATATCATTCTTAATATGATTAGCTTAAGCAGAAGTCAAATATTGTAGCAGGACATGATCAAATTGATGTGAATATGACATTTAATGTCTTTGGGAATTATTTCTTCTACATGTACAATCTTACGTATGAAATGTCTTTCACTATTCATTTGACCAACTAGAATTTGACAAGGGCCGACTTCTAGAGGACCGTGGCAGGTGAAGGGAGGTAGAGAAGGATCCTATGGGAATGAATCTTATATGGACTTCCTTCCTGTGAGACAGGTGTAGACTAAGCTGGATTGAAAGGAGAGAGGGTTTAGTAAAGCCTCTATGGGTACTCCACAGACTGGAGGATGATGGGCTTAGCTTGCCATTCTCACACCCAAGGAGGTGGGGTAGATAGCCACAAATGTACACACTTCACATGAATAGGAACTAAGGCACGATTGTTTGACTTTGAGCTAGCAATGCAGAACAAAACAAAATGGTGGTTGGAGCCCCTTAAATAATCCGTCACAAATACATCTTTCCATCTTCCCTAAAAAGGTACTTAAGTCGAGTACCTCTTGGGTGATTGCACTGCCCGTCACTACCTGAAACTTGGCTTAGGATTATTAGCCTTAGAAGTGCTGATTGGAACTGGAAATTAATAGCAGACTCTCAACAGAGAGCTTTGTGTAACCAACAAGGAATGCTACTCCTCTCAAAACAAGGCAATCGCCAAATTGTGTCTCGCCCATTCGCGTACAAGGAATTAATATCTTTTATAACTCCCAGAAGTTAATTGACCTGCTTATGACCGTTGACCTTGTGGTGACCTTCAATACCCTAAGGGACATTTACCATCCAAGTTTGGTCACAAACGGACAAAGGGATCAAAAGTAATGAGCCATAATCGAAACGCGCCATAAAAACTTAACATTGGGCCCTAAAAATTTGTTGACCCCTTTGTGACCTTTGACCTTGTGATGACCTTTAATTCCCCAAGGGACATCTACCGTCCACGTTTGGTCACAAACGGACATAGGGATCAAAAGTTATGAGCCACAATCAAAACGCGCCCTAAAACATAACATTGGGCCCTAAAAGTTTGTTGACCCCTGTCTGTGACCTTTGACCTTGTGACGACCTTCACCTCCCCAAGGGACATGTTCATCCAAGTTTGGTCACAAACGGACAAAGGGATCAAAAGTTATGAGCCATAAATGAAATGCACCCTAAAAACTTAACATTGGGCCTAAAAGTTCGTTGACCCCTGTCTGTAACCTTTGACCATGTGGTTACCTTCAACTTTCCAAGAGACATCTACCATCACCCAAGTTTGATTGCCATTGTAGCAACATGTGCTGAGTTATGTGTGATAAGAGTCTTGCAAGTAAACTTTAACATATGACCTCAAATGACCTTTGACCTTATCATGTGACCTCTTACGGCACCATAACATGAAGGTACCCCCAGTGCATCCATCACCCAAGTTTGATTGCTATTGTAGCAACATGTGTCGAGTTACGAGTGATAAGAGAGTCTTGCATGTAAACTTTAATGTATGACCTCAAATGACCTTTGACCTTATCATGTGACCTCCAACGGCAACATAACATGAAGGTGCCCCCAGTGCATCTATGACCCAAGTTAGGTTGTAATCCAAGCAACTTATGTGAAGTTATTTGTCAAAAGAGAGTCTTGCAGGTAAACTTTAACATAGAAAAGAGGGTCTTGCACATACCCTTTAATATATGACCTCAAATGACCTTTGACCTCATCACATGACCTCTGACAACACCATAACATGAAGATACCCTTAGTGCTTCTATCACCCAAGTGTGGCTGCCATTGCTGTAACAGTTGCCAAGTTATGCATCATAAGAGAGTCTTGCAGGTAAACTTTAACATTTGTGACGGACGACGGACGACGGACGGACGACGGACGGACGACGGACGACGGACGGACGACGGACGGACGGACGCCATTTGGATCCCTTAGTCTCGCCTTCACCTCCGGTGGGCGAGACAAAAAGGGTGTGATTCAGATAATATGTAAGAAAGTGTTTTCATCCTTTCTGACAATATTTGAAATAAAAAGAGATACATTTGAATGAATCCACTGGAGGTGATGCATCTTTTCACTCTTGCCAAAATACAGTCCAACATTTCTTTCTCTGACTCCTGGCAATATATGCAGAGTATTTAAAAAAAATGCATTTACTGTTATATATTGAAAGTTGCAGATTCACAAAACAAAGCATTTTCAGTAGTAAAATCAAAGACTGCCTCTGAGGACCTTTTCAATGCTAAAGATTCAACCTTCAACCCACACTGAAAATGTCAGGATGAATGAGACAGCAGTTGCTTTAAATTGATACTAAACATGAAATATGTTTTCATTTTGTTTTTACAGAACTCTTTTTCATAGAGACTTGTTCTTAATGTTCAACACATATCTTTGTTGGGGAGTATTTTACAGAAGACCTGAGGCTACACTCTTGTTGTTATTGTTAAATCTTATGGTATTTTTGTCATAAAAAAGGATACATTCGTTTGCTAAAAACAGCTCATTTCCTCAATAAGTTGCATAACCCTTTGTTCACAATTCAATTACTATAAAAGTGGAAATTTTCACAAGAGTAGTTTTACACTTCCAGTCAGTTAAAATGAATTTTGCTGGTTTTCAATTTTGTGGAATGAGAGAGAAAATGTATCATTACATATTACAAGCAAAAATATCTATGTGCTAGTTTGATGTTTTGCAAAATACACATTGTTTCTACTTGTTTAATCTAATTTTGATTGTTTACCTCATAGAAGCTTTTATGCAACAACCTCTACTCGTATGGAACACTTGGTATCAATTTTGTGCATTGGTCACTGTTATGAGTCTCTAATAATCATGTTCATTCTAAAAAGCACTAGAAATCAACAGGATACAATTCCAGAGTGGAGTGCCTCAACCCACAAGGAGCTGGATGCTGATTCTCAAGCTGCTGTTGCCATGGTTACAAGAATTACACAATAGGGAATGTTCCTGGCATCTCCTTTTGCAGACCTGTCAAGTGGTAGCACTGAATCTTAGAATAGATCTAAACAGACTGTCACAAGTTACCAAACAAAACAGTGAGTCTCTCTTGCCACTGTATGGCATTGTTACTTTCTTTCTGTTTTTCTCTTGGGGACAGATATTCTGTGTGTCAGGCTACGAAAGGAGATGTATCAAAGTAGTCAAACAAGATATTGTAGACAAGTTGAATAATGATCTTTTACCCCAACCACACTTCCATGCGACTGGAGAAAAAAAGGAAGAAAGGAAGAAACATGAATCAAGCATACCTCACTTCCTTCTTTGCTTACATAATGTTTTGATGCTGATTCAATTGGCATTGCATGACTACATGAAAACTAATAAAAACAGTCGTCACACATGTGGTGGAATGGGAATCGTATTTTCACCCCATGGGGCATTAAACATCAGCTCAAATTTCAGGTTCAGTGTCACAAGAGACTCATAATAATAAATTATGCTCCACAATGACATTCTGGGACAAGCCTGAAGGCATGGTGTAATGTTAGAGGTCTTCTCCTACAGCAAATGATCATGGCTTTCAACTGTGGTTTGACGTGAAAACTTTAGATATGAGTCTAAAGATATAAAGTGAGTAATGCGGCAACAACTATATTGCAATGTGAAATATTAGTGAAATATTAGAAATAGCATGACTACATACCTGGCCCTGCCTCCCAGACAGGTGTGGACATGGTTCCTGCATGGTTACATGTAGTCCTAGAGGTGGTGTTTCTCACATACCTAATTCGGCTTTCAACTTCTTGATTCTCTTCAGTGTAGGCAAAGTTCCATATCAAACAGTGGTCAAAAGCTTGCAGTAGAATTCCTTCCCTATGTCCTTCCTAAAGTTCCTTTTTTTTTCTGCTTCACTGTTTTGTACGATACATTGATAAGGTATTTTGCTGATGTGGTATTATGAGTGAGCAAGCCATACAATGTAGCTGACGTTCCTTTTTTTTTTTTTTTTTACTATTTAGCACTTATTCCTTATAAAATGCTTTGTCAGATAGGCCTACACTTCTGTTGTATTCCGAAACCTCTCTTGCCTGAATTCAAAGCTCCAAAGAGTAAAATGAATTTTGCGAGTAAATAAATAATTCATAGTGCAAGAGGATTCAGACACAAAGTAAAAGCATTGTCTCCATGAAGCAGTGTACATGCCAAAGATAAGAATATTGACAAAACCATGCTATGAATGTCATTTCCATAAAACACATACTGCACTTTGATGTAATAAAAATAGTGTCTCATAAAATCATTTACAGTCAGTGGGAATAGCAGAAGCAGTGGAGTAGAAATGTGTGCATTAGAATATGATAGCAGTAAAGACAGCAACAGAGACCAACTATCACCTAGCTCATAGTACAAGGGCATGTCTTTCTCCCCTTCTTCCTCCTCTGTTGTTATCAGATCAGAATATAACCAGCAAGCTAACCAAATCAGCAGTGGGCTCCAATCAAGCGTATGCTTGAATACAAAATTTCTTCTGCAGTCTTCAATGCACATAACATTTGGCCATCACTGCAGTCGGAGACAGTGTCGCGTAGTGACACCCATAGTCAAGCATTGCCACATTGCATGTCACAAATTAAGTCTCTGACACTTTCTTCTGATCCTCCACTAATGACTGAAATGATGAGAATCTATCAAAAATAGCTCATGCAATAGCTGTTGCCAAGCAACCAATGTTTTGTCCTTTCTTCTTATCTTGCTGCCAGTGCTCTGAGAAATGGCTTTTATGCTATACAGGTTGTATAACATTTTTTAAACATAAAATGACTCTGCCTCCAAACAGAGGCTTTGTCAAACAATCCATCATTATCTTTCAACAAGGTCACATGAACAATCAAAAAGCAATAACTTGTCAGTTCTAAAATATCAACAGTAAGTATCAATGAAGAATAGCGGAAAAGCTGTCATCACCGTAGAAATGAGGGATGATGGTTTGCTGCACATATTGATACAATACACAGATATCATAAAGAAGGCTTGATGTCACAAATACACACGACCAGGATGCCATGAAGAGATAAAGACCTCTGACAGTCATGCAGACTTCTGACACAAAATGAGATTACCACTGCCACCATGTTTGTCTGATTAGGTTCAAAGTCAGGAATGATTTGGACCAAAGTTTATATGATGACTTGGTCCAAAACTGAGGATGATTTGGTCCAAATTTACAAACATCAAACCTTCAGTCTGATGGAGTTAGCTCTAGCTGAACACACTTTTTGTTAAATTCACTATTGTGGTTTGACATCATCAAGGGTCATGAATAAAGTACATTCAGGTGGGCTTGACCACGCAAACATCTACTCTCAATACATCAATACAAAGAAAGGAGGGGGGATATAAAAGTCCATTCCAGACACAGGTGTAAATGCCCACTCGCTTTTCTGACACAATAACCTTAACTAAGAAGACTCAACAGCATTAGCATACACTTGCCATTTCTCCCTCACTATACATTGTTCATGATGTGAATCAAGGAAACCTCAGAGGTGGATGAAAAGTTTCTGGAGAGAAGAAGATCACAAGCATGGTGCTCCAGAAATAAACTTGTTTTGTTTTGTTTTGTTTTTTGTTTTCTACTCCTAAATGTTCGGTGGTGATGCAACCATATTATTGTTTGGGTATCACAGAAATGATGTGTGTGCTGTTGATTACCACCATCTCCTCCTTAAGATTATATAACAACTATACATAAAACAAAGCTGATAAGAATTTCTTCATTATGTAAACAATACTTCATCCGGGATCCTTATAGATAGCTACATCCATCTATTCCAAACAACGTGTATTACATGTGGCATGGAAAAAGAAGAAGACACCATTAACTGCTTTGAAAGCAAAGACATTTTACAACACTGATACCTTTAGTCTAAAGTACAATTCTGATGCCACAATGACGCTCACTTAACTTTAAAATGTGAAAGGAGCCTTGCTTTCTGGATGACTGGAGAACTATAAACTGAAGGTTTCTATTATTGGTGGCACCATAAAATCCCTATCTGAGACTAATTGCCAATGATGTTTGCTGATTGCTAGTACTTTATCTCATCTGCCTCATGATGGCCATAGCAATGAGTGTCATAATCTCATTCTCCTCCCATAGTAACTCAATGAGTGTCATAATCTCATTCTCCTCCCATACTACGGTAACTCTGCTAGATTACAAGCCTCTTTACACTTAGTGTCTTCTGTTGCACTCTGGGCTGCTAAAGACAAGCAGCAAGAGAGGTTTAATTGTGATGCAACAGTAACGAAGACTAGACACAAAATATGAAGCATCCTACAATCCTTCAGGCACCCAAGCTTGGCACAGTCCTATTCGTTGTGAGTTAATACACATGGCATACCTAAAAAGATCAATCAGACCCAGGGAGTCAATGACAGTATCAAAGATTGAGCTAAAATTCTTAAAGGAGACAGGATATGAAACCTGCCAACAGGCAAAATGTTTCAACTTCCACAAATTCTATTGAATTGGCCCCTTAGCTTTGCCAGTATGTGACCAACTAAACATTTCATCAATAGTTCCAGAGTTGTGGATATGATACAGACTATAAATGAACACTGTGCCAATACCTGTGTTGAAAGGAGTTCTCTATGAACACTGTGTTAATGCCTGTGTTGACACAAGTTCTCTGAGAACACTGTGTCAATGTCTGTGTTGAAAGGAATACTGAAGAGACACACGGAAACTAAATGAAAAACAAAACAAAACTTAAAACAAACAAACAAAAAATCTTCAGCAAGCTTAGTTCATATCTCCTGGAGAAAGCTGACACTTCAGCATGTTTACTGGAGTAAAGCAGCATCAGTGGCTTTAAGCGGCATCAGGGGACTAAAACTGTGTAAGTGGAATAAAGATGTGTCAGGCTATGTAAGTTGTAACAGTGGCAATAAAATAATCTTAGAGCAACTATCCTTCAACTTTACCTACACTATACTTTCCAATCTTGACCTGACTCGTAGAGAATTAGAGAAACATAATGATCTAGAGCAATTAAAGACTCTCAATTTGATACCATATGATGACGAGCCTATTCTGTGGCTTAAAAGTAGTGTGTACTTAATTGTTACACATTTGTACACTGCTCTTTCAGAGATGGGATAACACACTCTTTCCTATTTTTTTCAAACATTCTAAAACACTTTTGCCAAGTTCACTCACTGACAATTGCAAAGTTTTCCATCATTTAACATTTGAGCTAAAACTCTCTTCTGTACAATGAAATGACTGTGACATAATGTGATCACATTAAGATGAAGATTATAGACTAGTTTACATCAGACTAGATGTTAAAGAACATACACTTTAAATAACTCAATGAGTAAACTTTAATGTAATATGTTTTTATGTGTGTGCTACTGATGTACTGAAAGCAAAGCAAATCTAATCATGTAATTATACATGCAGACCAGACAATTTGATATCCTATGCTACTGTGCATCAACCACAAACAAATAAGAATGTCTATCTGGGACATCAGTTGCACACTGAATATGTCTCGATACTGAACATCAATAAAGGGGGCTTCCCCTTACACAGAGAGATGATATTAGTATGTTAGAGCAGGGCAATGCGCATGAATGCTTTCATTTAATACTTGTTCCTCTTTCATTCCAAAAAAAAAAAAAAAAATCAGATCAGAGAACATGAATTCATTCAGCCAAGGGATTTCTCGTCTATCAAGGGAATTTAGAAGACTTTATAATGCAAGCAAGACAGCTGATGGTCTAAAGGCCTTGTTATCTTTCATACTCTGCTCTATGCATCTGGTAGTATGATGTTTGTTTCATGACATGTAGCTGTATCACTGTGGAATAAAGGTGAGTCACATGACAGGATTCTTTCACGTCACAAGTAGACCAACTTTAGTACTGAAGATCCTCCTGGCAGCAGGAGTGGAGAACCATGGAGAGGTGATACTTGAGAAAGATGTGAGCTTCTTAAGGGGAATTCTCCTCACAGTGGAGAAAAATGAATAGCAAGATCTTAAGGGTACAGTGAAGAGCCCCCTTACCCCATGGTGTACCTCCTTACCTATTAGAGCATGTCTTTCCTATGCACTGTCAAATCAGTCTTAAGGGATTTCACTGAAGATTAGAGATCATCTCACAAAAGATTATGAGTGTTTGTAAAACTGATTGCTTTCAAAAAATCTCTAAAGAGGCCACGACCAATAATGGGATAAGAAGAGTCCAATAGTTAGAGACCAAAGTGTGGCTATTGATACCCATTAAAGTGGACAGGAGAGTCAAATGATGACACTTTTACATGGGATACTATGTTAAATGCAACAGAAGCCTTAATGGGTAATGTGTGTCAAAGTGTCCCTGATATTTGCATGATGAGGCTCACTTTTATCTCTCTGTACCTTGAACATAAGAATGATTTTATGTACAAAGTACTTGTACTGTAAACGTGGAAATTTTCGCGGTACATTAATTTTCGCAAATTTCGCGCTACGTTCGGCTAGCGCGAATTCAAAAACGCGCGAATATATCTTCGCAATTTTCTATGCACATTTTGAACGGCCTGAATTGCGTGCGCTTCGTCGATGATACTGCTACGTAGTACAGACATGTTTACGCATATAGCAGTATCATCGCACGCACCGCACGCACCGAGCCCATGGCCGATTGGTGTGCTACATCTCCGCGACTACAGTACTAGTACTACAGTACATGTATCGAGTAAAATACGTGTACAGTGTACTACGTATTAGAGCGCTTGTACTCACACTCGCGCCGCTCGCTACGTCGCTTTCACACGCTGGCATCGCTGGATGAAAACAGCGACTGTGTATTAGCCCGCTGCGGAGCACGAATTTAAGAACCCGCGAATATGTTTTCGAGCCGCTCAGCGCGAAAAATTAATCACGCGAAAATATTGACGTTTACAGTATTTCATTGAAAAACAAAACATTCATATTTTTCTAGTATGGTATGATGTCAGTTAGTGAAATCACAATACCACTTGGTTTAGTGTGCATTGTGCTGACGACACATATGTCTATATTTAAATGCATTTTGATAGGCAAGAAGAATGATAGGTTTTAAACCCTGCAGGATTGATTATAATGTGTTCCCTCTTGTGCTCTATAAATACTTAAATAGCAAACACCTCCTGTATATACTGTAAAAGTGGACATTTTTGGGCTACTATTTTTCTTTTTTCCTTTCTTTTTTTTTTTGCGCTCAGCCGGGTTAGAAGAGTTTCGTGTTTTTCTAATTCCTCAGAATCAAGACACCAACTACTGGAACATATGGCAGGCAAAAACATTCGCGTGCTCTTATTTTTGCGCTAGTTTCTGGTTACTACTGCGAAATGCGCGAAAAATTTCAACGCCTAGAAAATTTTCTCTTTGACAGTAG
Organism: Diadema antillarum; assembly: GCF_040938485.1. Classification (NCBI taxonomy): domain Eukaryota; kingdom Metazoa; phylum Echinodermata; class Echinoidea; order Diadematoida; family Diadematidae; genus Diadema; species Diadema antillarum. The sequence goes on along the minus strand of NW_027271042.1, from coordinate 592,408 downwards.
TGTGTGGATACTTATCAACAGATAGGGTAGATTACATACCAGGAACATTCTAAGAATGTTGGTTGGTAGAAGGGTTAAGGGTGCACCATGTGTGGAGCACTGTTAACCCATTGAGGACGGGCTAAGTTTGCTACAACACACATTTTTCATAAACACTTGCAAGAGCATACTTGGGACTTGTCTTCAACAGGCTAAGCCTTCTACTAACCAATGTTCTACTACCATGGAAGCCTTCAAAGAGTTCATTCTCAGGATGTATCATGAAAATCAGAAGTGGGTGATGGAGTCCAAAGAAACATACAATTTGTTTTCACTTGTCAACAAATGGAGACGCTATCTGCTACTGCAATCAATCCCAAATGTATCAATACTACAGTTTACCACTGTAATCACAGCTCTTAGCATCGTGAAATGATACTGAAATAGCCCAGAATCTTACTTCTTTCAACAGTTTACATGTCTGAGCAATTTGTCTGTACAAGGAAAACAAGTCTCCTCGATGATGATTAAATTTCAATTAGCTGCTGGACATCTTGACTGATTGTGTAGTCATTAGATCATACAATGGCTGCTGTATGACAAGCTAAGGTATACAGACAGACCTATAAACACACAGACATTACACAGGGCAATCCCTGCAAAACTTGTCGGCAAAAAAAAAAAATTGGAAGAAAATTAAAATCAATAATGCACTGGTATATAGTCCAGCAGTTTCAACTTGATGACATTTAACATTTCAGCTAGGACTCATGGCATGTATAGGTCTAGGGTCTTCTTTCTAGCATGAGTAGCGCAAAAGCTAATTTAATCAGCATTATAGGTGCTATATATAGAGCTATCTAACTGTGGTCTGTATAATCATCGGAAGTGGATGCCTTGAATGGGAGTTTATAATACCATCACAAGGAACCAATCAAGCTTGAAATTACTGGATAGGTATTTTGAACATTGTGTTCTCCAATGATAGATTGTTAAGTCTGTAGAGCAATTTCTATACCACTGGACAGAGAACCTTCCCACTCCCATCCCACAGTCAGCTGGTCAGGTGTCATACAATGGACATTTGTTCAGATGATATCTGTCAAGGCCAGTGCTAGTGATAACATTGATGAAATTTTAATCATACTAGAAAGCCCTTTAAAAATTAGTAGCTCATACCATACAAGGTGGTATTTCTGTAATATTTCATCTATTAGAAGACTGAAATAGGCAGGTATACTCTGTATCTAACAGTGTCATCAGCTGTTTTTGGTATCCATTTGTTGATGTTCATCTCTTCGTTTTCAGCCTACTGGACAGCCTCCATAAGCTTTTACTGTCTGTTGTGTATTTCACAAAATAGCTTTGGTTGCCATTTTGCAGGGATTAATTGATATCAAAATCTGAGCTCAAATTGAGATTGTGATTTTTTTTTTTTTTTTGGGGGGGGGGGGGGGGGGGGGAGGAATCCAAAGTCCCTGTGTCAATGAGCATTAGGTATCCATGTATAAAGAGAAATTGCATACAGTATAGCATATGGTGCCTGTTTTATAATCATCTATGAATTCAGAGAAAGCTCCCGTTCAGATGATTCTGACCTTTTCAACCTGCATCTTACTGCAGACTAACATGGCACCTGACCAGACCAATTGGGCCATTTGATCTGTTACCTTAGCAGGCTTGTTGGACCAGCAAGCCAGGGTCATTTATTGATCTAAGGTCTCAAATGTGTGTCATTTACCCTCTGTTTACTAACAATACTTGGATCACATTTAAAAAGTGGATACTAAGGGTGTAATGCTTCAATTGTGTTTGACAGTAAGCCATTCTCTGTGGGCTGTTCTGACCTTCAGCTCATAATACTATTACCTCAATTGATCCACACACAGACACAAAATATTGCATAGTATGTGACATTTATTTTTCATGGCTATGTTAAAGATGTGTTATAACATTTGTGTGATCATTTTAAGACGAAAGTTTCATGATGAATCCAAACATAGTGGTATATTGACATATTTGGAATGAACAAATGCAAATTCCATAAATAGGTACTTTTGCCTTTTGATTTGCATGGCCTTATTGTACTATTTGAACAGATCAATTGGACATGATAACAAACATGTAACTATTCAGAAGCTATGTTCTGTTGATAACCTGAAATGTTGTTCTCTCTTATGTGTTCAGTTTTGACATTCAAAGCATGCTAAGGGTGTGCCTTGAAAGGTGACTGAATAGAAGGCTTCCAAAATGAACCTTGCCACCCTGAACCAGGCCAGAGAACATGCCACAATGGAGACAATTTTACCACAGAGTTATAATACAGTGCTCAAAATTAGCCCAGTTCAAAGGTGACACACAAAAATTTGTGAGAGTAAAACCACTTTTCCTCCTTTCTTGAGAACACTAAAATAAATATCAACAACAACAAACATGAGACGTGTACTGTAGGGGTACCTCAAAAAGCACCTTAACAAGACATTCCCTGAACCAGACTGTGCCATGGTGGCATGCTGTATTCTAGTACACTCTGGAATGGCTTGATTTATTTCATCTCCATCAAATGAAGCCTTATTTTCAATCAATCTATTTCATTCATCTCTGTGAGTTTAGCAAAATTAAAAATATGGCATTAAGTCTTCAATGTATTTTGGACATTAATACTCCTCATTGTAAATTCATGTGAACATTTACTCTATGAATGCAGTTGGATGTCATTTGAACATACCTTTATGTCTGTTAAATCATACTAACTTGGATGATGATTCTTATGCTGGCAACTGCAATTAACCCATTGAAGACTAGCCCTGAGTATACTCAGGCAGGTGTCTATGGGAAATGCATGTCATAGCAAAATCAGCCCCTCCTCATTGGGCTAAGAGCTCAGATTTATTTTTTGATGTTAATGATTTAGATGCATTTGCCTCATGACAACTGAAGATATTGTAGGGGCTTGATGACTCTTTTCCTCTATAAAATTAAAGGTCAGTTCCATCCAAAATTCAGTCTTTGATATTTGAGTGCTCTATTTCCCATTCTGTTGATTCTAATAGAATTTGAAAGATCTTCAAACAGGTTATCAACCTGCTTGAACTTTTCACTGAATATACTGCTGGAAAAACACCAGCTGTGCAAGGGAAGGCACTGTTAGAGAGCCGAAAGAACCAATCAGCAGGCTGACAAGAGAGCCAGGAGGAAGGCAAGGGCAGCCTCAGTCTAAGCATCAGCCTCAACCTCAGCCTCAGCCTCAACCTCAGCCTCAGCCTTAGTCTCAGCCTTAGTCTCAGCCTTAGTCTCAGCCTCAGCCTTAGTCTCAGCCTCAGCCTCAACCTCAGCCTTAGTCTCAGCCTCAGCCTTAGTCTCAGCCTCAGCCTCAACCTCAGCCTCAGTCTCAGCCTCAGCATCATCGCAGCCTCAGCCTCAGCCTCAGCATCAGCCTCAGCCTCAGCCTCAGTCTCAGCCTCAGCCTCAGCCTCAACCTCAGCCTCAGCCTCAGCCTCAGCATCATCGCAGCCTCAGCCTCAGCCTCAGCATCAGCCTCAGCCTCAGCCTCAGTCTCAGCCTCAGCCTCAGCATCAGCCTCAGCCTCAGCCTCAGCCTCAGTCTCAGTCTCAGCCTCAGCCTCAGCATCAGCCTCAGCCTCAGTCTCAGTCTCAGCCTCAGCCTCAGCCTTAGTCTCAGCCTCAGCCTCAGCCTCAGCGCAAATGGACTTCATCTGCTACATGTGCTCCACAGATTGTCATTCAGGAGTGGGATTACTTAGCCACTCAAGGTGATGAGAACCCATAGCCTGGCACTACACGATCATCTCTCCCAACAATGGGTGCCAATGTCATTTCTTTACAAAGAAAAAATACTTTCAAATTATCATTTCTCACAGCATTGATACAATAAGGCATTTTAGATCTATGCCAAGGCACAAATATATATATATACATATATATAAATAAAACTAGCCAACAGAACGCATTAAAGTATCGAGAGGAATGGCTGAGACATTCCACATAGCTTCAGTTCACAAAAATGCTAACTCAACCTATTTTTTTTTCAAACAAATTAAATTACTCCATAACCTAATATTTGCACACATGAGAAGCTCCACCCAACACCTAGTGTGTCACAGCAGGTAAGAAATAAAACCTGTCAGGTAATGTTCAAAAGGTGAAAGGTCAAGAATGCATAGATAGCATGAAGTAGTTCCAAATTCACATGAGGCTGCTTTAAACAACATACTTCAATTTGCAAAATTCCCACTTTACAATACTTGACAAGAAAAGACATCACCATGACATGTTCTGGGCTGTGATCACCTGAATTTTCTCACGATAAATTGTATTTGGATTGAAACGGTCAGTGAATGAGTGTGTGTCTAATTCAGTAGGCCTAACTAAATCACTGTGGTGATTCTGATCAGTGTGATGTGGTCTAAAATTTGACCAGTACAGGCAACTGTTTCAAGGCCACTTCACACCAGAGTGACCAACGTCACGGCAAATGGCACGATTGTGTGATTAATCAAAACTTCAACAAAAATGAACCTTTGCCATTCAAAGACAACAATTTAATGCATTGAAAAGAAACTTGTGATTAAAAAAAACCCAAACAAACCTGTGGTTCTTACCTTTGACTTGGATTGTTGGGGCGCATGAAGAGGTTTGATCATTGGTAGCATGGATCGAAAAGGATCTCGCCTCTCAGACCCTGACCTGAAATATGAAGATTGACCAAAAATTAATTAGGTTTCAGTGAGTATGCAGAAATACTACAACTGGTCCTTTGCACTGGCAAGCATATATCTGAATGTCACAACATGTAGGAGACATAGAGGAAAGATAGAAGACAGATGAATCATGTTTGTCCTAGTGAACCCTCCCTCTTTCTTCACCAGTTTGCTCTAAGGATGCAATGTATCTATGAAGAGATAACATGACAACTACAGACTGCTGAGAGCACCACCACTCACAACACATTGCAAGCTCCATGTGTAAAAACATCCTCACCATCACATAAACATACATCACAACTGTCAACTGTAAAACACAATATTATCACGGTATGAAATTTTCACGAATTGGGGCCAACAGCCTTTTTTTTTTTCTGTGGCATGAAATTCTTGTGAGAGTTGCTTCTAGCTAACATTCAGTGAATATAGTGTAGACAAGAACTTTCACATCCATTCTAATTTTGCGAATCTTGGCTCTCGCGAAACTCGCAAAATCAAAAAGTACACGAACATTCCTCCTTTTACAGTACTGAATATGCCGTTAACGATAACCCCAACACTGTACAGGCATGCTAACCTGGAAACATTGAACTGCACATTTCTTGAATATTAGACCATTCTGAAGCAAATAATTTTCACACAACAATAGATATATAATGTACTCTTAAAATAAATCCCAAAAGGATTAGAACAATCATCCCCCAGCATTCCACTGATTCCCACTGATCAGTTACTAGCCATCCCCTTGAAATGATATGAAGTTACTTTGTCAAATGAGTAAAAGATGCTAGCGTGGTATAAATTGCAACCATTATAAGCTCCATGGCATAACGTTGCTGGGATGTCCTGTCCAAATCCCAACTGTCTTATTCCAAAACAGAAGCCTGCACCACGGCATGTCAAATGAAAGGCTATCCCATTCGCTCTCGTGCATGTGCTGCCATGTTTTTTTGCTCTCCTGAACATTTGACATTTTGTTATACGAGGTCTTGTCACCCCAGCGACGATAAGACTTACTACAAATGTAAGTGAGGAGGTATTATTATTGAATGATCCCTTTCTTTTCTTTTCTTTTTTTCAAATACATTTTTCTTGCTACATTGAAAACAGTGTGGAAGAGGACTGGATGGATTCAATGGGGGGAAAAAAATCATATTCAGACATTTCTCAATGATATATGCAAGCACTTTTAATTTTACACATGGTAGCTTAGAGTTCAGTCTCTTGTGATGAATTGCAAATTGGCATCACATCTAAAAGGCGATAAATAAGATTGAGGGCCATAGCCATATCATATGAATAATCCTTTCAATACATACCTGCTAGACTTTCCTTTTAATATCCCATATCACTGTGCATGGTACTTGACTGTTTATACAATGTACATCAATAGCTCACAGCCTGTCATATTATAAAAATTAAGCAAATAATCAACGTTGGTGAAGGTGATGGGACAAACTATCACTTCCGAGGTGATCTGGATATAGCTATCTTTCCAAAGCGCAGCTGAGGAAAGATAGCGTACACATTCAGATCGCCGAGGAAGTGATAGTTTGTCTCATTGCCTGAAACTAAAAGTTGATTATTTGCTTTTTAGTCCACATCTAGGGTCCTAGAAATTCCCATTTTATTCCACATCTGAAACCGTTTTAGGTGTCTTTAGTTATCCTTAGGGCTTAGGCTACGTGTGTGCGTAGATGACAAAACAATGAATTTGCTGCACGCACCCACCGTGCGGCACCGAAGTGAAAGTGTGTTGCACTGTGTACTATCAAGTGACCTAGGTCACATGATAGTCCACAGTGCAACGCACTTTTATTTCGTGCGTACTCATCTTGCGTTAGGACTGTGTGGACTGTGTGGAGATCAGCGAAACAAAAGGGACCATCAACATTGAGTGTAACAAACTTTTCTTCTCAGGTGATGTGATGGGCAAAACTACGCTTCATCACGTGATCAGCTCTCGACCAATCCTACTGCAACATTCTAATAGTATGTGGAATATAATCTCTACTATCCCTTCAGCATCCACTTCTCATATCAGTCATCTTTAATACAGGACAAACTTTTTCTGTACTGTAAATAGCTTTCTTGGATTGGGGATAGGTTCTACCAATTCAAGTTTGAGAAGATGGCCCTGTGCAATCTCCCAACCCACTATCTGACCCCTTTCTCTTCATCCTCTCCTCATCTTCTCTAATCCTTTCTGGGTCCTTCACCATCCTTATCACTCCCATAACCCCTTCTCTGCATCATAGTCAATATACTGTAAAAGAGGTTTAAAAATCACCACAGAGATGATCATGTACCATATGAGATCCTGACTCAAACAGAATGATACAACTGTAGCAATCAGAGAACACAGCTGGAAATCAACATTAGTGTGCTTCAGCTATCACTATTGTGACTACTGCAGCTGTCCCTAGCAACCACATCATTTCAAGTCCTGTGTAGCATAGCAACAAAGGTCATCTTAATTATTAGGGGTGCTCATTAAGACATGTCTATTCCTGTAATCTGTGTTCTCCACTCACACTCTAAGAAGCCATTCACTCTGCAAACAGAGACTGTTGCCTACTCATTTGTTTTTGTTTTGTTTTGTTTTTCTTGCAGAATAAATGTGTCTTGCCTCCATCATCATTCTCTTGATCAGCCTACATAATCTTCAGTGCTTGTGATACTAGTTGTACATCAAAGGGATTGGAGACACATTAACCTATTGAGTAACACGGCAGAAACATCTGTGTATTTTTGTTTTAATATATGGCAGCAAATTATGCAATGAGCAGAAAGCATCACATACATAGAGAGCTTACATTTGTTGGCTAAATCAACATCTCCCATAAATCGTCAGGTTAGTTTTTAGCTTCAAGGTACAGCCTTTGATGCCTTGAATATAGGTTGGGTACAAAAGTGGAATATGATCTTATTCTATCACACACTTTGACTACCTCACAGCATACAATTTGTATTTTTCTACACCCCAAAAAGAATATCAAAGAAAGAAACAAATCTCTTTATTTATGTGGCATGTCTTTCTGGAGATGTATGAATAAGACCACAGAGAATGAAAAAGAGATGAGGCATTGAGTATGATTGTCTCAATTTAATCACGTAACTGAGCACTAAAAACTAGCTGCAGTGCTGTTCGCTATAAATTACAATTTGTCGGTGACTGGTTCAGATTTGTACCTAGTTCCTTTCTTTTTCACTTGGTATTACAATAATGCAAATTGACCATCAGATATTACTTGTGAATAGTAACTGCGAAATAAACATTTGTGATTGTCTCTTCAAAATAAAATATTCTTCACTGTCATGGATTTAGCCAAAGCATTTAGTCCATAGCTTACACTGTGTAGAGGTATCTATACATAGTACAAAACAAACACACAATGCTTAGAGGAAGATCACAAACTATTGTCACTGTTTAAAAGCAATGGATGAAAGCAAACTCAAGAGAACAATTTCTGAGCCCCCCCCCCTCTTGCTTCTCTAACAGCAAATATCTTGTACTGATTAACTTGTAAAGCCATGCAGTCTAAGACCATGTCACTGACATCAACAAACACCTCTCCTAAGCTTGCCTCCCAGCCATACTTAACTTTTAAATAGCTGAAGACTTTACCGTTAAATTCAAATGAACTTGTCTGTAAGGGACGTCAAGTATTAACAGGAGCCAACATCGGACTTTAGATTGCATGGAAACTGTCATTTCAAAGGTTGCAGGAATTGCTGTAAGTCGGGCATTTAAAAACCAATGCTCGTTTCTAACTATCACTACAAAGCAGCAGATTGAGCTTCTGCATTTTTCTCTCTCAGGGGGATGGGGTGTTAAATTTGGGCCCATTATAGGCTCGTACCTGTGAGCTTTACTCTGACTTTACAGGATTCTTTAAAGTTCTATAGAAAGGGTACTCAGTCAACTAGCAAAGGGACAGAGAGAAGCTGAAATGCATTATATTACACCCTCAGCAGCAAGGGAAAATTTTTCATGGTTATTGCAACCTAGTGCTACTATTTTGCAAGAACACTTAATCTTAAAGAAAAAAAAACATCATACAGTGATTGCAAATTAGGATCAAAGCAGGAAAAATGAAACAGGTTAAATTGTCACCTTTAAGACAAACTTTGGCAAGTATCAGGCACTAATTACTTTACTTTACTTACAGTTGTAACAAAGATTTATTTTTTTTTTTGTATGTGCAGCTGTTTTCCTCGAATGAGGTCACATTTTTGTGATATGTTGTTTTTGCGATTTAGCACCTAGGTTGTTGTATTAAAAGTGCACAAATACTCTCGCATGTGGACTGACATCTATGTACTGACCAAACTGCAAAAGCTTGGTCAGTCTATGTAACGGTATACATTCACCATTTAGTCTAGAAATTGTATAAAACATAGTGTTCAATAGAATTTTAGGGTTAATATCTTTTTTCAATCAATACAAAGTCATTCAGTGGAAGACAAGAAATTTTTGCTAAATATTTAATATTTGACCTTCTTATGTTAGTATATAGATGTCAGACAAGCATTTAATAAGTTTGCCCAAAATTTTTTATCTTGGCAAAAGTTCTGATAGATTACTTCTTTGAAGCAATTTTGGACTGGAGTTAAATCTCTCATTAAGTGTTCTAAAAGATCATATTGTATTGGTTAATGCAAATGGAAAACAGAAAATAACCCAACATACATGAAATGCAATTTTTTACCTTAGAAATACCCATATGGCATAATACACACTAATTTTGTAAATAAGGAGATGACTCTAGCCAAGATTAACTAACAACTTGCATCTGTAATGACCATTAATAACATTCTAGAAAACAACTGAAATATGACACATGTTTACAACTGACTGACATGTGTTTCTTGTCCGGCATTTCTTGCATTATCCTATAATCTTATTACTGGCCAAACACTTGAGTACATTAGCTTGCCATATTCATGTATGGAGTAGTTGTGGCATTACCTCAACTAATAAAACAGCTGACAACAAAGATAACAATAGTTTACAGAAAACCTTACAGATTACAGTACTGACAAAATAGCATCCCAGACAAACCTTCATATGGAGTTATTTGCCAGGTAAGTAAGATTAGTGCATTAGCAGTGTGCTTCAACACTGTCTCCCTTTCAAAGATTTCATCTCCTTATAGCATTACGTGTGTAAGTTGAAAAGGAATTCCTTAAGACAGGAAAATCTCTTGACTAAAAATATTTGGCTGGCATCATATAATCACTCATTCCGTTTTTTTTGTGTTTTTGTTTTTGTTTTGTTTTTTTTCTCTCTCTCTCTCTCCCTCTCTCTCCTGTGGGAATATGTGTAGGAAAGATTCCAATGTTGCCGTGTTTTGATATAGAGTCAGAATTGAAGTTCACTTTGTGTTTAATTTTGGGCAATCAATTTAGTGCATGGTGCTTTACAAAGGATTCTTGTCACTTAAGCGTGTCAGCTGATTATAAAGGATGAAAGGGTGAAACCTAAAAAATCTATGCTACACACAACATGACTAACTTTAAACTTACAACCATATCAGCATCTCTACGTCATCATTGGCATCACTATCCATAGCAAGAGCAAAATGAACAAGAAATTTAATGCTAAGAACACATGCACATTTTATGTGCATTGATACAGATGTTTTCAGCGTATGCATAGTTATTGAAAAAAAAAGAAAAAAAAAGAAGTGTACAAAGCAGTGAGCCAGTCTGATGACATGGAGTACGAGCCAGGTTCTAGAAACAGAAGTTACAGAGAGACAAGACTCAGAATTTAGAAAGATCCTGAACAAACAGTCATAGGCAGGGAAAGGGAAAAAATGAGTAAAATAGACAGCTGTAGAAAAGTGTTACAGTGCACTCCTGTAATAATGAACACAGTTATAACAAAATTCTGGTTACAACGATGTAAAAATTCAGACCGCAACATTATCTGCACTATGTTTTTTATTGTTTATTGATTCTGTTATAATGAAAGAAAACTGCCGGTCCCAAGGACTTTGTTATCACTGATGTCCACTGTACATGGTTTAAACCATTTGGCTCAGGTGAGCTACAAAGCTTTGCAAACATACAAAGATTTAATGTTACATAGATATGACTGCAATGTGCAATGCACACTAGGCATTGACAGTGTCACACATTTATCTTGATTGTTCTGATGTTTCCCTGCAGCCTACTTGTTTATACTGTGTCCATTCAGAAAGGTAATTAGAAATGCTAATGAAAATAGATTCACAATTTCTCAGAAGGAAGTCAAAGTAATTATAAATTGTGTTACATACTATTGGTTCCAAACAAGAAATTTGCTATTGCAATGTCCATTCACTTACGGAGACAAGTGCACCAATAAACTTCAAGGAAGACATTAACCTTAATTGGAATTGTACATAGACCTCCTCCTTTATAAAGACAAGGTAGTAAATTTATCTTGACTGCCAGTCATTGTTGAGGTTAATATGGCTTAGTTGTACAAGCAGACAGAAATCATGTTCACCGGTGTGAACATACCTTTGACAAACCTTTGGCAAGAAAATTTATTCATTTTAGACATCTATAGGCCTTTATAGGCTTGTAAGAAGAACCTTTAGAGCGTAATTTGAAGTTGGTTATATATCCACAGCATCAGAAGAAAATGAGGTTATGTTGAATACTTCTCTGAAATTGATAGAAGAGAAAGAAAGCTGTTTTAACATTGAGGAATGTCATTCTTATCTTGGCACCAGAGATTGGCAACACGCCACATTTTGTGACGTATCATCCCGAGGCCCTCTTTGGGCAAGAAGTGCCAACAGACTGTTTGTGTTACCATAGCAACAAGGCAAGCTGAGATAGCACTGCCAGGGTCTACTGGCCTCTTGAGTAATCAAACTTGTTCAGAGTATGATGGCAATCTGCAAACTATATTTGTTTCTTTATATGGGATAATTTTATAGTCCATGTTTACACATGGAAATGATAAACTAGCACCTCTGCTGACATATTATGACAAGTTTTCATAGTTGTTTGCAGCATATGTTTGCATTGATTGGTCACAAGGACCAATACTGGTGGGTCTGTAGTCTACAACAGGCTTGGATACAATCACAGGCTCTTGGGGTAGACAAGTTTGTAGTTTATACAGAGCTTAAGAGACAGAGCAGTTTACTTCAATATCTATCCTACTGTAAAAGTGGAAATTTTCGCGGTGTTGAAATTTTCGCGCATTTCGCGCAAACAGAAACTAGCGTGAAAATAAAAGCACGCGAATATTTTTGCTTGCCATATGTTCCTGTAGTTGATGTCTTGATACCGCGGAATTAAAAACACGTGAAACTCTTCTTATCCGGCCGAGCGCGAAAAATTAGTCGCGCGAAAATATCCACTTTTACAGTATAATATTAGCCTATATTATAATCACCCTTCTCATGGAAATGATCTTGTTCGGGAGGGGGCGGGGGGAGGCAAACATAGTTACTTCTTTTTTTTGCCTCCACATTTACGATGTAAACATCGATTCATACTTTCTTCACTCCCAAACCCCCCCCCCCCCCAAAAAAAAAAAAAGTAATAATAATACAGATCCACACTAACTGCCTAATAAAAAAAAAATACAAGACATGTGCCATGCTGCACATAAAAATTGAAAAGCAATCAAAGGCATGTTTACCATGTAAGTGATTCATCATTGGTACTGTGGCTTAATACTAACTGGAAAACATAAGCATATCAGTGAAGCCATTTTATTTGAATTCATCTCAAAAGGAAGGAAAATGAGTCAAAGAAGAATTCATCAGTGATGTGATTGTAACTTTAAGGGGAAAGACAGTATCTTGTCAAGAGCATACACATTGCTTCACATGAGAAGTACAGGGGAAAATAAAATGATGTGCAGGCACATAGTAGTAGATCACTAAAGGTATACACTGCATTATCAATTCAACACTCCAAGAGAACCACCCCCTACCCACATACCCCTTTCACCTTGCTCAATGTAGCGCAAGCAAATTGACAATAGCCCACAAAATACACCAGTTGTGGGCTTTTGTCATACACCCCCCTCATTGTCCAGAAGGGGTGCTACACAGTGAACCCCTTGCAGTCCCATCAATAATTGCTGTATTTAGTTGAGTAACCAGTCCAGAACCAATACCAATCACTATTATCTCCGCTAGATTGTATGGCCCTTGTTCAGCTCTCTTCCCCAATACCCCCCCCCCCCCCCCCCCCCCCCCCCACACACACACACACACCTGTCTACTACTGTTAGCCGTAACCATGGTAATGGAAAATTCAATGTCTACTTTATCTAATTTCCCTACAATTCAGATGAACCAAAGTACTTGCAATTCTTATCAAAGGAACAAAACATAATGTTTTGATGAAATGTTGGAGAGAGAGAAAAAAAAAACAGTTCATGGGTCAGTACAATCAGACTTTAGGAGTCCATCAGAATTCTTAGAAACAACAAAAATTCAAAAGAAATGACAAATCTCTGTTATTCAATAGAGCCCAAGACAATTAAGTATCTTTCCTTTGCCTGGCCACTGTTACCGACTTTTGATATTTGTGCAAATTGTCACAGATTATAAAGACACAAATACACTTGAAATGCTGCCATAAGCATGAAATAACTTAAAGTCATAAACTTGGAAGTTTCAGCTGAGGTTTTTTTTTCAATTTCAGTTATTTTCCAGTTGTTTTTCACTACAATTCTGCTATTCAAATCTACTCTAAATTCTTGTGATAAAACCCGCTGAGCGGTTCAGTGAATGCATGGAGGCAGTGCCTTTCTATGAAAACCACTATTTGACCACACACGGAGTTACAGCGGTATTCATCTGACATGGGACAAAATAGATATATTGTCATTTCGTTACTCATGCAAAAGAAATAGAATACACCATTATGGCATTCAAACCATTATGTGGAACAATGCATGAAAAATATATTGTGCAAATATCACACTGCAGAACCTCCAAAAAAAAAGATACCGTGTTTAGGTTCAGGAAACATGTAAAGATCAATTGATTTGTACTGAAAGCTTCAATGCAGCTTTGAAACAAAAATGCAGTTTTAAATCACTGGATAACTGCTTTGGTCAAGTTCTGAATTAGGTAACTTTGCCCCGAAAGGTAGTTGTTGTTTGCAGTATTTATAAAGTATAAAAGGTAGTTCTGAAAGAATTGTGACAGTGTTTAGTACAAGAGAAAATAATGTGAGTACAGAGGACAGTAAACAAGGAAATAACACAAGCAGCAGAGAGTGGCATAAAAATATTGCTTGTAGAAAGAGTATAAGCAACAAAGAGACATAGAGATAATTGAATTAATTGACAGCTTTAATACACAATCCTGATGATAGAATCAGTCTCAATGAAGGATGTACAATACCTACACACAAGAAATGTCAGAGCTCTAATCTCAAAACACAGGTATTCTGACTATTAGTACGGGACAGAAATCTTATATGATGTGGCTTACATAAATCAACTGATATTTTAATAGTAAGATGAGAGGCACCAAACTCTTATTTTCTGAATCTATGACTAAGGAGATATTAACATGTCATGCTGTACAATCATTCTATGTGATACAAAGCTGATAACCACATCAGTTCATATAAAGGGTAGTGAGTAGTGGAACATCTATGAAATAGATGTCCTTACAAGATACAGATGGAATAACTAACAATTTGGGTAAATATATGATTCTGATAGAGCATTATTTACATTTACAGATCAAAGAGTTCAAACTAGTGGGCTTTGAAATGACTTGAAAATAACCCTTTTCTAGAAATCATTCCAAAAGACCAATGAATGCTAGGAAATGGAAGCTTATGACCACTGCTCTTGTTTAGCATCATCAAATTAATCATGTGTCAAGGCCTGACAGATTGCCTTCATCAAATAATAATTATTGGTATGGTGAAAATGCCAAACGAGTATCTTCTCTCATTTCCAACGGTGCTTTTCACAACCACTAAACTCAAGTCAATAGAATGTCAAAAGTCATTGCCCTCAATAGAATTTCTTACTTTCCTAAATTGAATTCTTGCCATTCTTGCACTGAACCTTGCCAAGTGTCACCAGTTCCCACTGAGGTTTGGGGATGTGAACACTATTCTTTCTTAGATATGCCTGGTATTGATTTTCATTTATCTGTACTTAAATAACTGTATATAGCATATTTCCTGTCTAATGTTGCTTCATCTCATCAAACACTTGAACCATTAGCTCTGACGGCAACAAAACACAGATGATGTTTGTCTTCTCATTGATCAGACTTTGGGAAAAACAGAAATTAGAAAAATCATGCAAGTTTTTTTAGAATGCAAAATAGTGATATGAAGCACATGATCACATCTCAAATGCTGATTGTCTATATAGATATTATATGCAATATATGTAAAATAAAAGTTTCAAACACAAACTCTATCTGGCAAGTACTAGTATGTAATGCCACTGAAATCGATGGGAACACTAAATATTAACTACTATTGTGCTACTTCCTCAGAAACTCTTCAAATTGGGAAACTTATTGAGTGTGAATATCTTCAAACTCTCCTGAAGGAAATCTATTGATTCAGATACAAAGAAATTCCCCCCCCCCCAAAAAAAAAAAAAATGTAGGAAAAGCCCCCAAAAGTGTGACTAGGTATATTCATTACACGATGCCTGTCTGCAGTTTCACTATCAGGAACACCCCCCCCCCCACCCCAACCAATGAAAAGATCCTCACTCACAGTGAACAATAGATGCTAAAAGTGATATCTGTTTCATGCACCCATATCACTAGATAAAACAGGTCAACTAACTAGTGTTCCTCACTGACAACCAATATTTATTGAGGTAGAGATGAAATGTCAAAGTATAAGACTTCTTTTGCAAATAATATGACCACTGGGTATCAAAATCTTATATCATCTTCACAACACCACATATCATTCATCTGAGTATGATAACATATCAACTGTGCATTGGTAATATAAACATTAAAGATTGGTAGAGAAATTGAGACATCAAATGGCGATGTAATGACTAACTGTCTTCCACCTTAATTATCATGAAGAGAAAGATAACTAGATAGATTCATGGTGTAAACAATTGACATTATCTATTTCTGATTATTTACCTTTACACATAAGGTGTGGTTAGCATTACAATTTGTACGTGATGAACTCAACAGTGGCACCAGCTGAAGTGGCTAATATCAAACTTCAGACTTCTCTACTTGAGATTGCAATCTGTATTATCACATTGCCCTTGATGTACTACTGAACAATACAAGGATTGAGCAAAAATTTGTAATGAATAAAAGTAATGATGACAACTTCTGCACTTAGGCACAAATGCTGAATGCATGATATCAGAAAAAAAATGCATACAGTTTTTATTTACAACTATTTTAGTTACATTAACATAGTCTGTGGGTCATCTCAAATATACTCATTATAATTCTCTCTTATTATTCCCTACATTCTGATAGCAGTGTAGGGTTACTTTCATATCTATTCTCATATTTTTAGCCACAAAAATAGTTATGCAAGGTGCACATGACAACATTTCATTGCACAAAAGGATGTCAGTGTTTGCATGCCTGTATATGGGTCAAACTTAATTAAGGGTGGAATGAGAATCAAGGATAATGAAAATGATCACAAAGCATATTGTAAAAGTTTGAAATTGACTTTGATCTAGAACAGAAATAATGAGTGCATGAAAAACAACAAGAAAAATTTGGAGGAAAGTGCCTCCATTGCATCGGTCTTTCTCCAACAGCTCTTGCTTATCCCCTCCCTCCCCTTCTCTCTCTCTCTCTCTCTCTCCCTCTCCACACAGAATGTGCAGAACACATTCTGGACTTTTATTAGAGACAGGCCTAGATAGGCCTTTTAAGAACAAAAGATTAGGCTTATCTCAAGACAAATAACATTACCTGTGGCTAAGCAGCCTTAATCCTTCTTGAAAACGTAGTAATCTGATCAAGTGAAAAAAAAAGAAGCCTTGTTAAAGGTACCATACAATGCTTAGTAGCAAATACACAATACTGAAGCTCCATTCGAAGGACTCTGCCAATAGTAAAGTGAATGTGTATGGCATTATTATTGTTTACTGTATGCCTCTTTGATTTCTTTCGTTCATTACTTTGTTTGTTTGCATTCATATGTAACATTTAATGCCTGCTAGGGTACGTTTCCTACCTTCTGTTTCAGACATCTTAGATCTTAGTTCAAAGTCAATCTAAAAAAATCATTGGAGTTTGAGAAGTCTCAATCATAACAATGCATTTAAAGACAACATGCTGTTCTGCTATTGATGTATCCATGGACCTATCACATAAAAACAATTCCCCCCTCTGCACATCCAAACCAAATATTGAATAACCTGAAAACCTCTGTTACTTTTGCATATGTTTTGATATGTTTGCTTATTACCATTTCATGTGAGCAATAAGCAGTATGAAACAATAAAAACTGCATCATCTTTCCTATCTGCACAGGATAAGATTGTTTTCTTTTTTCCAATCATACACCTTTCAAGAAAAAACTAAAACAAAATGCCAAAAAAGAAAAGGAAAAAAAAAATCTGCATTCACACACAAAAATATTCTAATATGCCTTTATCTTACACCTACTTTTACATCCCAAAAGACCTATTAGTATTATATAAAGTTCTGCTTTCTAATTGGGGGAAAATGATCAGTAGAGTTGCTGGGCATACGAATGAATGCTGTTCGTCATTGAACAATTAAAGTGAGATCATAGATCACCTGGGAGATGATACAATAGAATCCAATTCAATAACGAGAAAATGTCATCATTTTAATAGCACGGAAACAAAGTGGATACCTTAACCAATCAATCATGTCTGCAGTGTTTTCACTTTGTCAACTGGTGAAATGATCCAAGGGATCTTTCTCACAATGTGGCGTAGAACATAACCGAACAACTGTAGACTTTAACACAGCTGTATCATGATGTATGTCTTCAATTCTAGAGAAGAAATTAATATCTCAGAGGTGTGATATTTGACACTATTGATGACAAAGCAATTATTTGTTCTACAGTGAGCTATCTACCACCACAATAGATTATGTACTAGGTTGAGATAATGAATCAAGATAAACTCTACATATCCAGCAGTGTATGTCTGATGTACTATTCTTTCATCACATCACCTGCTTTAAGTACACTGTACATTTTGTAGTTCTATAAACCAGAACGCAATGCACCCCATAGTGAAATTCATAGAGTGTGCTCCCCTGCTCTTCTATGTGGCAAATCACATAGT
Source organism: Diadema antillarum (assembly GCF_040938485.1). Taxonomy (NCBI): domain Eukaryota; kingdom Metazoa; phylum Echinodermata; class Echinoidea; order Diadematoida; family Diadematidae; genus Diadema; species Diadema antillarum. Next base: position 574,433 of record NW_027271042.1, on the reverse strand, counting down.
ACACCTTGCATGCTGATGCAGCATCAATAATAGCTTCAACATAATTCATTGCCATTGTCTTCTAGAATTATGAACTCCACAGCAAACATTACTTTAAATTGTATAGGGGGTGTTCCATAAAGCTATTCGTAAAGTTAATTACGAACAACTGCAGAACGACTGGTGATCAGGTTATCAGAATGGAAATTCTGATAAGTAAAGCAGTTGTATCAGAATTGATCACCAGTCATTCTTAAGTAATTTGTAACTTTAACAACAGCTTTATGAAACAGCGCCCTGGTTTCTATAATAAACAATCATGGACAATGAAGGAAATAAACTGAGCATGTACTAACGTCACAGCTCAATTAACCTAAAACAGAAAATAACTCAAACCCTGAGCATGCAATGTTAAACCCATCCTGTTGGAATGATTTATTTCCTGGTGCATAGTTACATTGTATAATAAGGTGAACTGCTGCAGGATTCAGAACATGAGAACATTATGGAATAATGGCACAGTAGTAATTTTTGTTTTATTACCAGATGACGGTGGAAAGGTTAAATTTCACTCATCGGACTCTGCCCCACACTCCCAGGTGTGATGTAGGTGATAGGTCATCTGATATGTGAGATTGAATTTTGCACTGCCACTATCAATGAGAGATCAAGATTCTAAGATTGAGACATATCCTTTGCTAACAGCCAAAATTTCCTTGAAATTCTATCTGTAGGTAGCAACTTATACTCAAGGGCTAAACACCATAAGGCGTAATTCCCAATTTGGCCACAAATCAAAATAATGTTTATTCTAGGTCACTTATTTTCCAAATGCTTCTATATCCTACACTAAACTTGTAAAAATTGTATGTACAGGAGGACTTCACTTGTCCAGCTATTGACTATCCAGATTCTGTGTTATCCGGACGTCAACTTGCTGACATTCTTTTTTTAATTTTATTTTCACGCATTATTTTCAGCGCCAAATCTCACTCAAAACAAACACACATTCAACCATTACCAAGCAAATACATGACAGGACAGTGTATTCCAATTATTGCTGCTGACTGTAACTCTGAACAGTTTGTGAGATGATGGCATGACTGGCGCTACGCGTGTCACTGGCACTGAATGCACTTATAGTGGTTACAGTACAGTGCAGCGGCAGCATTCAACAAGTCACAATAGCACAATTGCCGGTCAATATCAATCAAACAAACAATACATTTGGGGTTATTCTACTTATATTTCACTTTATATTTCACTTAACAGAACATCAAAAACACACAGTTCTTTTTAGGGGGAATTTTGATGTGTATTTAAATTTTCATTCATAATTATATCAAAGTTCATATCTGTCAGAATGAAGAATAGCTGCTGGTCTCCCTCACAGTCTCAGCTGTAGAAAAAGACAAAATGAAACTAAAATCAAGTCAAACTACATTATCTGAGGAATGCATCGTGAAGCGATAGCTAGCTATATTCACATATCATGCCCCAAAGTTTTGGGAAAGAGGCTTCCCCACATAGTGACATTTGACCTAACTTTCAGTAAAAACAAATTATGTCTCAGAGTAACTAGACAACTCCATACATCATCAGGCAGGCCTGTACTAACCCTAGATGCATCATCTCATGTCATAGCCTTGATGCCAAGGTTTGTGGTGTGTGTCTGTTCACAAGCATCATACACAGCTGATATCAGGGACAGATCACAGTCAGATTTTTCTTTTTCTTATCACAAAGGATTATTTTATGCATAAATTTCCTTTTCTCTCTGTCATCCACTGGGGTTGAGAATACAAATGTAACTTATCTGGGGGTTAAAAGATGGACTCGGAAATTTGGTAGTAATACCAGTAGTAGTATACAAGTTTTGTGATCAAAGAACATTGCTTTAGATTCACTTTGCTGGGATCCAACATTTGGTGATCTCCAAGTGATTTGCAACCATTATCACACTCTCCTCTCAGATTTCTGATCTCTTTATATTCATGCAGTCATGACATAAAAATTTCTCCTTTGTAGAATATCGTACATAATTTTAACATTTCGGTTGTTTCCTTCATGGTGCAAAAACAAACTTCAAGCAAACAAACACCAATCACCATGAGAAATGGTACATCCTGACGGAATTGTACGATACAACTATGTCATCAATAGACCACAGAACTAGAACAATTCACACATCAATCAGTTCACACAAAAAATAACTAAACCTAATAGCAAATTCATGATTGCACTGGCATGTGCTAAATTTAGTATCAAGAATATCATATGGGCAGTCTTCCAGCTGCAACTTATAGTGTAATCTTGTACAGAATACCAAATACCAAAGATCACACACAATGGTAATAAATGACAACCTGTCAAACCAACACATTACAATCATGAACCATTCCTCTCATAACTGCACTCTAAATTCTAGGTTCAGAAATACAAGGTTCATCATTTTAATATCCACCATAATGACAGCTTAGGTAAACACTGTGTATATAGATTACCATAAAGGTAAATAAATAGGGTATAAAATTAAAGCTATGATACATGGATTTCTCTACTAATCTTGTGATGACAGGTGAATACAGGCAATGCAAATGCACTTAATTTCCCACTTAATCAATAAACTATTTAAAGATTTGAATCACAGAGAATAAACTCCAAGACTACAGAAGATATGGTGTGAGGTCAGGAACAAAATAAATATCATAGTTATGGGTAAACTCAGCTTAGCGGGTAAACTCGGCCCCAAGCACGCACATTACAAGTGGCCAAGTTTACCAGCTACAAACATGTAGGCCGAGTTAACCCATAACTATGGTATATCATAGTGTACTATATTGATGTTTTGATCCAAATAATGCAAAGGTACGAGTGCATTATTCAAGATATGCATTGCACTCGATGGTATTAATTACAATAGTGCAATATGCATGAAGCACAGCCAAAAGCATGTTGCACGAGGTACAGCCGAGTGCATGCTGCACGACATTGTGAATTACCTGCGAGGGTGCTGTATTTCCACTAACATCGCAAACTTAAAGGCCCCCTCACACCTGAGCGAATTGCCTGAAATATGACTTGCTATGGCTGGCGAAAGGCATTTTTTGAAAAATCGTTTTCAATGGTAATTGATAGTAAATCATATTTACCCTTCGTGTTTGGGTTCGTAACAGTTGCGATTATTCAAATTCGCACGGGATTTTTGAACATGTTTAAAATTTCCTGACAAATTGAAAAATTGTCTGTCATTTGCTTGAATTTGCATCTCTTATCTAGTCTGCGGTAATCGTTCGTTTATCGTTTGTGTGCTATTGCCATGAATAGTCCCTTATCGCACTTTTGCCAAGGTGGACCAATCTCGAAAGAACCCTAAACGAAGCAACACGATGACTAAATATGACTTGCGCATAGAAAGGAAGATACTTATGACAAACGTATTTTCGCTTGCCATCTTCTATGCGAAGGGAAACCAAGATTGACTTTTACTAAATTTGAATAGCGATGCATACACGAAGGCAAGTGTAAGAGATACTACATATGACAAACTATGGATTGCGAAGTGATACGAATACGAGCGAATGACCTGACGAAAAAAATTGGTGCATGCTGAGCTGCTCTCTGTGACCAACCACTTGCGCTGGTGCCTGGTTGTGGAGTAGCATCTCCATCCTCATCATCACTGCTGGCATTACTGGCAGCATCCTCTTAGTGTTGGCGTAGAGGCGGCGTTGGAGACCGTGACTGTGGACTGGCAGACTGTGATTGTGCCTCTGCGGGACTGTCAGGAGGAGGCGGCACTTCAGACTGTGGTTGTGAGCATTCCGAGGTTGTGGATTTCTTCCCAGTTGATGCAGTCTTTCGTGCGTTCCCTCTGCCTTTGCCTCTTCCTTTCATGTTGCGTGGATGATTTCTCTGGCCGCACTGAAATCTGGACGGACCTGGTCGCTTTTATACTCATCGAGGAGTGCACACACACGTAGAGTACGCCTGATCTATTCTTTCATCTTCGTTTCCAATCGCACGCCATATCAAACCATTGCTCATTGTTCATTCGTCTTTCGGGTCATATCAACCCTTCCCTTGCCTTCGGCCGCAATTTACTCAAAGAAATGAACCGAAAAATCATTATCCTTTGCATGTCATATTTATCCTTCGCTTCCCGTTTGTTAATCATATTTGACTTTAGTTTATAATCGGATGATTTGAAGGCAATTTTATTTGAAATCGTTGAATTCGCGCGCGTTTCGTGTTTTTCCCATTCGTCCCCCTTCGTCCTCCTACATTTGCTCAGGTGTGAGGGGGCTTTAAACCTGCACATTATTTGTTTTATAAAATGAGCTTAAAGACTGTGATATCAGCTAGTAAAAACTTTGTATTGCAATGCAATGGGGCTACTCTTTGATCAGCCATGCAGATGACCATGCGATTCAAAGTGCCAGTAAATATTGTTCAGGTTTGTGCTGCATGCAAAGGAAAGTCCCACAGAAGAGCTACAGATGTAGCAATCTGGCACAGGATATACAGTTTGTAGCATGCAGTGCAGAACTATAGATGCTTTTTTGCTGCACACTTTTTGTACTCGTATGCATTAGCAAAAAATTGAAAAAAAAGAAGAAGGGCAAACAAACAATAATAATGATAATGATAATAATGATAATGATAATAATAATAATAATGATAATAATAATAATAATAATAATAATAATAATAATAATAACAACAACAAAGGCAACTAATCTGATTAATTTTCACACTCATGATTGGGCACATTCTGAAAACCCATTCCATAAAAATAAATGAATTATTGAAATCATTATCAAAATTTCTTAATTGGTATGTAGAAGTATAACTCATAATGTTCGATACGCCATCGTATCAAGATTTAGATGTTTGCGGGATCTGGATTCTTGCCCTACAAACTGAAACTTGATGGCACAGCAGAATGAGCTGACTTGTATTTGATGTTTTCAATTGCTCTGACATGAAGTGAAATATACAGCACTTTGTATTCCGATATCACCTGACAAGTCTAGAACTGAACATGTTCCAGCTTGACATACTAATCAAAATCATAGGCATAATGTGGGTGATTCCATAAACGAGGGACTCGACAGTAAAAATGGGATAATCAAACCAATTGTCGTGGGTATGACTATTTTCGTTCTTTGTGAAAGAATTGTTTTTTCATATCACATATTTCTAGGTTATATCAAAGTCTTATTATGTGCCAGAGGGTGAAAAATTAATAGATTCTTCTTTTTTTTTCATGGTGGGAAATAAGTTTCATGTCCCTTATTTTTTTTTCTAACTTTTTTGTGACATGCAAAGACTTTATTTTCATGTTACTTTTTTTCAGACATAGAACTATGATTTTTCATCAATGTTTTATGAAGTTTCTAACTGAACACCATATTTTGAATATCATAAATTAATTTTGCCTTCAATTGATCAACACAAGATTTTTCTTAGGGCATGAATTTATGCCTCATAACTTGAGCTTTCATGTCCAATTCCTTACGCAAGGAACTGCTTTTTTTTTAATGGCAAGTGTTAAAAAATACATTTGTCAAGCAAGTAAAATTTTGCTTGATTCATATGCTCTATGTGTGTAGTTACATTTAATTAATAGTGCAAAGTCAATTTACTGCCTTTCAAATTTTATCATCTTGTTATTTTAATGATAATCCTTACAGAAAAACTCAACTTCCAGTTCAAATTGACTCCTATAAAAAGGCCAAGGCCTAGATATGAACAAAACAATAAAACTTTTGTTACGACGAGACAAATCCAACAAGAACTTTGGACAGAACTTCTAATTTTCTTAATTTGCAAGAAACAATAAACAAAGGTCAGATTATAAAGGATGCAAATTAGATGATTTGGTCTAATATACTGATGAATTTCATACTCCATCACTCCTTCCTCACATGATTGAAGAACAAGATAATAACTGTAAATTTAGTTAATAACACAGTGACTATGACTCCTCACTCTAAATAAAAAGAAAGAAAGAAAGAACTACTGGTACTTGCTAAATCACTGCTACTCAAGTAATATTTGATGCAAAGGGTATATTTTATTCTGTTTTAATTTAAATCACATAAATATGCAGAATTCTAGTGAAGTTTTGTAGTCATGCTAATGGAAGAAATGTGATCTGATGGCATCATCATTTCATTTCCTTGTCATCATATGTGATCATGATTAATATCTATCAATAATTCTTTTGTTTATTAACTGTAAGATTTTGCATTCCGTGGTAATACATGTAGTTACAATGCAACTACATTAATGACAACTTTGTGACATTACAGAAGTTTTGCTAGATACATTGTAGGAAAATCAAACATCATGTTTAAAGTTGGTTTTGATATTCAAGTGAAATTAGAGGGAAAGAATTAGTTATTCACAATCAGACCTGATGTAAAAAAAAAAGCAAAAACAAAAAAAAAGTATGAAATTTTCCATTTCAAGTTTGGCTAAGCCAAACAGTGATATTTCTATCGGTTAATTAGCAGCCACGTCATACAAATTGATGGCTGATCGAGGTGAATGGACTAGCAATAGCCATACAATTGTACATTACGTAGGGATGGTCTGTAAGAAGCTTTGTTTTCTGCCACTATCTGCACGTCACAGCAAAAGTTTATCAAGCAATAGACTTAACTGAGTTGGAACTGACTAGTCTATAACATGCTCTCAAATTGTACAATATCCCATTAGTAATACTTACTCCTTGCTACCATTCACATACAGATGATGATGATGATAACTGCTCATCTTGAAATGGAGTTGGAGCAGAAGCCAAGCAGGAGGTCAATAAGTCAGAAATTGGTCCAAAGTGTTAACAGAGATCATGGTTTCTCTGCTGAGGCAATCAACTTGAACATAAACTTGCCCAAAAAAAAAAAATCAGTCTCAAATCTTCTTGGTAAGGTTCTCAAGTCGCAAGGATTAACTGTTAGCACAGTAACATGATCATCAACAAGATCCTTGAATGAAACTGATGCATCACTGATCAGCAGTGATGAACACGAGTGAGGATAGAATTTTAGTCCATCATGCTGGGAAGTAACGATCAAAACAAACAATCTTGTCAAATAGGAAAACACGCCATTGGTGAAAGAAAACTGGGCAAATCTCGAACGCCGTTAAGTCATTCTCACTGAACACAGAAGGAAACTCGGGATTTTTTTTTATCACAATAACTTCATGAAAGTCACGATCACCGCACACTCCAATCAAAAGGGCTTCCCTAGCAACGTATTGCCCCGGTAGTTCCCGCGAGCGAGCTCCGCGAGGTCTGGTCGGCCACGCAACTGAGTGTAAAGACCCGTGACTGTATTTAGAGGACGATTCTGAAAGAATCTGTCTGTAAACTTACATGATCCGCTTTTCGTCACGGTTCCATGCCGCACAAATTATTCATGTCGAGATTCCGCACACTTCAGATGTTTGGTGACAAGCTGAATCGGTATCACAAAGGCGAGACTGGTGAAAGAGCGTGCATTGCGACCAAGATCAATAATCACTGCTCTACTGAGCTCGCTCGCTCCCGGTCCCTACCCCAGCCCTTTATGATTTTGTTCTACGCACAGTACGCGATCCTCTCACAAGCAACGAAGGGCGGTGCGGTCGTTCGACCGGCGCGCTTACAAATGTGTACTATGGTATCAACATGGATCGAAATGGGGGCCAAGCAAGTTAAAAATGGAGAAAACAAAAAGAGATGAAGAGAGAGAGAGAGAGAGTGAAAAGAACAAGTACACTAATGTACTCTAGATAGTACTTGTTTAAGAAAATGTGTGCAGGGGGGGGGGGGGGGGGTCCTCCTTGGTTGACTAGTAACACTCGCACTTTTATATTTCATTTATTATTTGTTTATTAGATCATGATTTTTTGAGGCCTTTCAACTCTTATACCCGATTTACAGTATTAAAACGTGAATGGACTCCAGTGCCCCGATTTCTTGGCCCCAGGCCTCCGGCGTCTGATGCCACTTGCCCACCAAGGCATCGCAGATCTGAAAAATGATATAATACGCTGTAATAACAAAGTTTCAGTTAAGATTCCATCAATCATTATCGATAACAAATTGAATATCCCGTGACATTTCCAACATTGTATAAGTTAGCGTATTACAAAGTTAATTATGGGACTGTCATTGTATCAATTTCCTAATTGTCATAATTAGAGAAAATCACTCTCTTTCTAATATCGACTGGTCAATCGAAGAGCCTTTGCACACATTGCTGCGTGTGTTTTGTCACTAGTGATTAAAAAGAGCCTCGAATTATCAATGATTCGTGTATATTGGAAAAGGGAACATCAACATCGGAATTGTAGATATAGTTCTAGAATCACTTTACCTCGAGAGTGTCTGGTCATAAAACCATGGTTAGAGGTGACTCCAAAATACAGAAGTTATAGGCCTACGTCGGCCCTGCTAGTAACTGTGGAGCAAAGACTCGAAGGTGAATAGTACTACTGAAGGCTCATAGTTGTAATCAGAAACTCAAAATTAGATATTAGTATTAAAGATTAGTATTTCAATACTTGCACATTTTATAGATCTAAAGTTAAAACAAACATGAGGCGAGAAGTCGTGAGGTGAATAGAGATGTTTTGGAGGGATCATTGTGACAGTACAAAAGTAGCGCGATGATGTCACAATTGCTTTGAGTGTTTCACATTTCACTGCAAAAAGATCGGTATTCGATTTGACACCGCGGGTGTTAAATCTAACACAAACCAGTGTCAATACAGGACCACACCGATATGTGCAGAAAGTAGGTCTATGTTGTGATGGTGTGGATTTTACATTTGCCGGTGTTAATTCATAGTAGGCCATAAGATATATATATATATATATATATATATATATATATATATATATATATATATATATCACCCACCCAGTGTATAGGAGACCACACCCTTTGGCGTTACTGTGGTCGGTGTAAATGTGTTCACAACAGTGTTGTTTGTTTGTTTTCAACAAGTAGGCCCACGTTATGGGGGAGTTCTTGTCTGTCTTGTTAAAGTTCAAAATCAACAAGAAGAACAGGAACTAATCACATACCTATTTAAAGAGATAGTTTTATATGAAGTGACACCCGTGTTCGATTTATGTATAACATCACCAATGAGTACAGAAATTTAACACCAGCTCGGTGTTTCAGATCTAATTCCCAACTTTTTGCACTTTTATACTAGTATCCTATGGAAATGTTGTAATTCAAAGAAACGGATTTTTTTTTCAAACAATACTATACAATACCATAGAGAATTACAAGCATGCCGACATTCTGAAATAGTTACACGTGAAGCTATATACTGTAGCTCTTTCAACAAATCACTAAAAGAGAATGGAATTTTTGGTAAGTACAATAATGACCATTAAGAGGACCATCAGCCTATACACAAGGGCTTATAAACGAAGCTAACTAACGATAAACACAAACACTATACTGATGGGACTTTACAAAAAAAAAACAACAACAACAAGATGATACAAACTAAGAGGCAGAGAAGAAGCGGAAGGTCTGCAAGGCAAAGATAGCATCATGCATCGATAGCTATATTGTGGATACACAGAATAGGTGTCACTATTCTTTTTTTGTATCTCTAAATTTTATTTCAATTCAGTTAATGCTAATATTGACGCAAACCATCCCAAGACTGCCTAAAGTCAAGGTGTTTTGCTTTTCATCATCATGATAAACTTCCACGACTGTCGTTAAGCTTGCCAAAACAATTATACACCCTCAGTATAATGCTGATAGGCCTATGACAGATGATTTATCATTTTGCAGGGCTATAATGGTTTGATCGCTTACTGTATACTTAGTAAAGAACTTGGCAGGTCAGTGGCCCTTGGAGGGGAAAATGTTAATGACCGTGGATTGATATTAATCTCAGTAGCTAGTGGCAGGTGTGCGTATGCTTTTCATCGTATCTGGTTGGCTCATTATTTATGTTAGGACACAGACTTTTAAAAAAAATGCTAATGCGTTGAAAGCAAACAAGAAAAAAAAAAGATCTCTTCGTATATATCGAGGCCAGTGCTTCAGATCTGTCTTTTAAATGAAAGATTATGAAAAAGACTATAACAATAACCTTTCGTACAACGATTTTCGCCTTGAGAGGTTTTGATTGGAGCTATACGTGGGTAGAGGTAACTCCACTCTTAACAGAATATGTGCAGATAGCGCAGCCCCGAAGTGAACGATGCTATCGGAGGCACCAAGGCCCGTAGTCTAACCAGAAACCAATTAAAGGACAAGTTCACCTTCATAAACATAAGGATTGAGAGAATGCAACAATATTAGTAGAACACATCAGTGAAAGTTTGAGGAAAATTGGACAATCGATGCAAAAGTTATGAATTTTTTAAATTTTTGTGTTGGAACCGCTGGATGAGGAGACTACTACAGCTTATGAGTCATATGCGTACAACAGTATAAAGAAAATGTAAAAGAAAATTCAACATATTTTCACTTTTTTCGCATAATAAAAGAGCTCTTGACTTGCCTCTTTCTAAAGGCAGGGGGAATAATATTGCCCATAACATTTGTCGGTAACGAGTCAGGGGAATGTGTACTTTTTTCAAAAGATGGAATTTTGTGAAATTCTCTTTATATTTTCCTTATATTGTTGTACGCAAGTTATTCATACACTGCAGTAGTCTTCTCATCCAGCGGTTGCTGCACAAAAATTTTAAAAATTCATAACTTTTGAACGGATTGTCTGATTTTCCTCAAACTTTCAATGATGTGTTCTACTAATATTGCTACATTCTCTCAATCCTTATATTTATAAAGGTGAACTTGTCCTTTAAGCAGAGTACGATATTTGTTTTATATTTTGGAACAAAATCTTGATCAAAACAGGGGAAAATTGAGGAAAGATCAAAGTTGTGTGGTGAATGCGATGCTATAGTTGTGGAGGATCCTTGCATTGCATTGAACATACAAAGCAGTGAACATACGAAGCAGTGCACGATGTCTCAATTAACATTGATTTGTGCCATGCATCATTCCATATAACTTAGTGTACGAATATATTTGGAAAATGTCATAAAAAGTGAAATCATTTTTCAAATATCATATATAATGGAATGTCAAACATTCCAACATTCTTAAATAGTTATATTAACACATAATCATTACGTGGAACTCTTTCAACCAACCAATAATAAATGATTTTTATTCTTTCTTTTTTTTTAAATCGAAAATATGGGCCTATTTTTCTCATGATCGAGACTGAAGAAGAGATAGGCTATGAAGCTGGCAGTAATAATCACGTATTGATTCTGGTGACATGATATTTCCTCCCGCAGTAACTGCTGCGGTCTTGCTTTCTCAAAAGACTTATAGAGGGTAATGGTAAGGGTTTCGATATATAGGGTTTAGGTTTAATTTGATGTGAAAATAACGATTCAAATTAATCTTAAATTTGTGGGTAGGTTTTATATTTGGCTTGCTGCGGACAGATATTTTATGCCTGATGGGATCAATTAATTTAACATTACCAACAACAACAACAACAACAACAACAACAACGATAATAATAATAGTGATAATAATGATGAAAATGATAATAATAATAATAATAATAATAATAATAATAATAATAATAATAATAATAATAATAATGGTAATTATAATACAGTAATAATAACAATGATAATAATAAACATATCAGGGCAATTACCCACAGAGAGCAATATTAACCCGGCCTAAATACAGTGATAACGTTAGAGTAAAGATTAGGGCATAGGGTTAGGATTAGGTTCAAGATTATAATACGGATTAGGGTTAGGGTCGGGGAATAATGATGATAATAATAACATCTTAATCATCCAGGGTAGCCTCTTCAGTGTTGCCATTGCTCTGCCTCGGGCCCCTGCCTTTATTATTACCCTATAGCGTTTCACCATACTTCTAACGATGTCGTGAGGAGATAACTATATTACTTTTATGTCTGCTTTACATCCTGCTGGCCTATCACACATCTCACTGGTACAGTCGGCCCTCTTACATCATGTGTCTCTAAAATGAGATTCGAATCGAAGAGGGCGTCTGGATATAGATTTTCTTCAGGCTCTCCTCAGTCAATGCAAAGTTACATGTTGTACACCTTCCGTCGATTTTTTTTCTGCTCTTAATACCGTGTCTTTCGTTTTAAACAGATCTTTTCGGTGCCGATTATGGATCGGTTTAATTCTTGGAGTAAAACATGAGATGACCTTCTACTGCAGGAGAAGTCAACAGAAAAAGAAAATAGATGAAAGGATATATTCTTCATTGGCAGGCTGTTTATAGTCTCCGACAAAGATTTTTCGTATCATACCAAAACAGTCTCTTTTGACAGGCATCCAGGCATGCAGAAGAAAATAGCTGGCAAACCTCTTTTGAATTGACTCCAACAAGAAGAAGCTGGTAGAAAGAATACGATGCGTGGTGGCGTGATCGATCGGCTTTTGAATCTAATCGATGGCAGCGTAACTAAGAGCACCACGTCTAAGCTGGCGTTACATAATGTTATTCGAGTTTGGATGTTTCTTTGTTCAGTTCTTAACCGTGTCATTTTTTATTTCTTCTTCTTCTGCTCCTCTTGCAGAACAGTGTAAAGAGGGAGCAGGACTTTTAGATTGATTTATGTGGGTCTCGGAATAGGAGCACGAAAAAGGCGCTCCTCCCAAAATGTGTTGAGTGCATGCAGTCCTTGAACAACATTCCGCAAGAATAATAGGAGAAAGTCAGGATAGAACAAAACAGACTCGTGTCACGGTATTTTAAGATGACATTACATAATGATATTTGAATATACGTTTACATAATAGAATGATTTACTAAAAATAGTGATATAAAACACAAAATCAAAATCATAGGTATCTGAAAAAAAGATAAAATCTGCAACACTGACCTCAAAATGATACATTTCTATTGGCTCAGTCATACAATTTTCTTTCATTCTTAATTCTGTTCTCTTTTCCCTCTTCGTCTTTTATCATCTCTCTCTCTCTCCCTCAATCTCTCGGGGTTTTTTTTCTCTCTCTTCTTTCTCTCTTTCTCTCTCCATTTCTTGCTCTTTATCGTCTGACTTCATTTTGTCTCTTTTCCATCTTCTCATTTAAAGAGGAAGCAACTCATATAATAGAATCCAACATCGTGTATCAATGATAAACCAGACCTCACACCTTGTTGTTGTTGTTGTTGCTGCTGTTGTTGTTTTAAATTTTCATCGTGTCAGCAGAGTCTTAATGTTCCATGAGGGTTCCGCAATGACATTATAAATGCCATATATAGTTTTTTTTTATTTGATTTGATTTGATTTGATTTATTGGTTTCTGTATCATCATTGTACATGCACATTCATGTACAAACATGAATATAAGTTGTTCGCAAAGTATTTTCTTCTTCATTGCCTTTGCGCGATGTACAGCAAAACGTACAACAAACATACAACAATGAATCATACAGTGGGGCTACAGCATAAGCGTGGCTTGGTTTGCGTGCAGCCCCCGTACATATACATAATATTATGATATACATGACGAGAGTATTGATTCTAGGCACAGCCTGTTTATCATTATTATTATTAGTATTATTATTATTATTATTATTATTATTATTATTATTATTATTATTATTATTATTATTATTATCATTATTATTATTATTATAATTATCATTATTATTATTATTATTATTATTATTATTATTATCATTACCATTATTATCATTGTTCCATTATATTCATTCATTTATCATTCATTCATTCATTTATTTATTAGGCATTTCATCATAGAATACAAACAGAAAATCATATCACATGATATAAAGAATGCGTTGATTCTAGGTGCATACCGCTGATTGCCAGGGGAGTAAAAGGCAAACTTAATCACCGAGGCTCGAGGCCTTCCTGACCGACCAGTGCATGCACCCAGAATCAATCAATGTAACACAGACAATAAACAAACAATGTCCAATACTATACATTTATAGAAATATGCACTGAATTCGAATACAAATAAATACAAATGAAACTAGAACTATCGCTGAATGTGACCGATACCTATACCCAAACGTGAGGGTGTTAGCTCATTCAACAAAACTGGTGATTTATATGTGTTAAATTGATCACGCTTGCCAGAATATCAATTCAGGTGCACAAAAACCAATTAAGTGAGCAACACATTGTCTAAACAGCGACAAAAGACACAGCTTGCACATCTACATCGGAAAGCAGCCTTTTTTCCGTTTGTTTAATGAAAAACCTAATGGAACATATTATTTTCTGTTTATTTTCATTCGTAAATAGTCCTGTCTGAAGACACGTGACAATTACAAAATTCTTTTATAGAAATGCTCATTAATACCGTCCATGTATGGTTACTTATAAGGTCAATCCATTTCACGAGATTAAATTCTATCTGATATCATTCGAACGTACTGACATCGTTTTACAGTAGCATGACATCATTTCAACGTGATGAAGACAAATGCAGCACATATTACATCATGATAGGCCTAACTTATAGCAAAGTATTGTTTAAATTACTTGAGTTTGCGTGAATATGATTTTCGTGAACTCTGTCTTGTTGGAAAGGTTTTTAGAATTTTAATTTAATCAAAGTTCTGTGTTGATCAATGAATCTCGATTTGGCAGTCACTGTTACCTCCTTATGGCACAGTAAAACAGAGAAACTAGGCTTTCTCTGTTATAGTCCGCTTGAAAAATGTTGTCACGTACTCCACGTGCAAATACGGTCTGCGGGGGACTTTCCAAAGAGCTCCAGGGTAGAATGTTGGAGGGGAGGGGGAATGTGATGGACGTCTAAATATAGTTTTTAAGAGTGATGTGAAACCGGTTCAACGAGTAAACTCGCACATTGACAAAAGTAGACTCGTATACCTGCTGAGCATAAAGTATGATGTGAGATTTCAAGTAGTTCAGAGGTGTAGGCCTATACTTCCTGATATGACTTTTGTGTTTATTGCCGTAATTGCTAGGTGTACCATATCAGGAGAGCCAGAGAGACCTTCACAGTACCTTGGTATCCCTCAGAAAGAGTGGAGATGACAGCTTACCTGCTGCAGACCAAAGCAATGTAAGCTTTTCTGGTAACTCCGTGAAAATCTGCAAGGTCTTGCATACGTCTAATCTTACACTCTGCTGCACCTAAAACAAATTTCTTTTCAGGTCGCATTTTCAAAGCTCCCATGATCGTCCCGGATTTCAAGAGAGAACGAGAGACATGATTGTGAGAGATGGTCCTGATTCTTTAGCCCTCGGGAGACCCGCCATACTTAAGCAGTCTCAATCCCCCCTCTATTTCCAGTTCTCTGTCTGACAAGAAGGTATATTCGGTCTATAAAAATAGATCTAACCAGTATAATCAGTAATATTAGTCTATTACTAGTATATGAGGGGAAAGTTTTGTCAACAGAATTGGTATGGTCATATTCCAAACTCTATGTTATTGGTTATACACGAATCTAAAATATAGCGAAGTGGAAGGGAAACGTTATTACATTGAGAGAAAAAAAAAACCCTCAACCAAATATCCCTTGCACTAGGACCTACTTTCATAATGCACTTAAAGTTCAGTGCTCCCATGCTCATATTAACCTGAATAGATATACCAAAATGAAATTATTGGTAGAAATTTTCTTTTTGTTATATAAAATGTAGAATATGAAAAATTTAAAGCGAAATCTTTTTTTTTTCTTAACTTTTCCCCATCAAATATGGTATTTTGCAGCCATCAATGCACATTGGATGAGATGACGGTTTGTAAACGAAAATGAAAATAGTAACTCTATATCGTAATAAAGCCGTTAATATATATCCTTTCCATTTAGCTTGTATAGTTACTGATTTCATAGGTTGGCGAAATTATCAACTTCACGCCCTTTCCGCTAAATAAGGTGATTACTAGAGATCTACAAGCCGACATTAATTAAAGAGTACAACTTTCTTTTCAATTTTGTATGAAATACAGAATCTTAATTTCGTACCCAGAACTTATGAGATCACAAAATCAGTATCTCATCTATACACATGCTATAGTTGTGACTGATACTGTTTCACGGAAACTTAAAACATTCAGAGCTGCCACGTTAAATTCATGTCATCGCAGTATACTATAGTAGCTGAAATTTGTACCATTTCTGTTGATTTGACATTGCACTGGATTATGCTTCTTATTTCTTTGAGGAAGGTTCCCAATGTCCTCCTCCCCAAGGAACAGAGAGAAGATTAAAGGTGAGAGAAAACCAACATCCTGATAAGAAAATTATACAACTTCGATTCGCGTTGCACTCATCACAAAAAAAGGCTTGCATGTAGGCCTACATGATATAAGTCTTAATTGGAGCAGGAGACAGTAATTTTGATGTCAAGTGTGTGACGTAGTCGACTATCACAGCATACCGCACCAACTACAGGAGCACACTCTGAGTGTCAGTAATAAAAAAGAAAGGAAAAAAAAGAAACAAACAAAAAACTCCACTAGAGAGAGAGAGAGAAAGAGAGAGATGAAATATCTTCTTAAAAAAAAAAACCTTTAAGATGACAATGCGTGAACAAAACAAACTCAAACAGTCAGATTACATATCAACTCGATAATAATGGTAAAAACCTGTACACAGTACACACATACACACACACACACACGCACACACACACGCACGCACACACACACACACACACACGCACACACACATACACACACACACACTGGTTATATCATCAAAGGGAAAAGTATGTAGAATTGAGCAGAGTCTTATCATTTAGTTGTTTTTCTTTCGAACTATCTTATATGCTCCATTTTTCTTTGATAGGATGTCAGCGCGATAGTCACATTTGATTGCGAGAAAACACACCAAACTTCAATCGGTAAACGCAATCTCATCTCCCTAGTAATTTTGTCATTTCCCTTCCTCTCCTTTGTGATAAGCCTACTTTCTATAATGCAAATCTCTTGGAGTTGCATCTTTGACCATCATTGTCTTTCCCTGACGAGCAATAAAAGCTATTGTATCAATGTACAGAGAAAAAATATCCTCGAAATACAATGAACTGTTTTTCATCTCTCTCACCAATTTATATCACATAGTGTACCAATACAATTACACGACAAACAAACTTCCATTCTCACTTGATATTTCGAACGAAAGTCGTATGCCTTTCAACTGATTCTGAAATGAACCGGCGCCACTGTTGCTATGACAACCCAACGGACGCTCTAACCTGTAGATGTTTCTGATCAGTGGAATATGACGGAACAACGCTTGCAACCTGACAGCCCCACGCAGCGCAGGTTGTCTCGACGGCTAGGTCCCTTGGGCGGGCTGGGGGATGAGGGATCTATTCGTGGGTATTGTTTACCGTGCTTACCGGGGATTGGAAACTAGGCAGGGATATCGAATGGTTCGATGGTGAGAGATGGGACGAATGAATTTTGTCAGTACAAGGCATGGGATTTTGGAAGACAAGAAAAAAGAATGATGATGAGTGGAGGAGAGGGAAAGGCCGCCTGAAAGCTTCTGATGGAAAACAAAATTGTTCAGCTGTGTGTATAGATGTGTCAGCACTGTCTAACTTGATAAATATGGTCTTTTCATTTTCTATGCCATTCCCTTACGTACTTAGTTACATGATTAGTAATACATGTCACATACACATGCCTCAGCTTCATGATAAATTTGGATAAAAGCAAGAAAACACGTATCACTGCATCCTGCTGTATAATGTCCCTATGACGAAAAACAAGATGGTGATAAAAATTATAATGTTAAAGAGCGAGGAGGGGTCAAGTCAATGTCAAATCGATAATACAAATTCAATCAATCAATCAATCAATCAATCAATCAATCAATCAATCAATCAATCAATCAATCAATCAATCAATCAATATCAATCAATCAATCAATCAATCAATCAATCAATCAATCAATCAATCAATCAATCAATCAATCAACCATCAATCAACCAACTAACCGTACAACAAGATGTGATAAGTCTATAATTCCCTCAAGAAGTTACGTTCTGAATAAAAATAATGTTTTCAGCATTACTTTTTTTTTTTCAAAAGGTATGAAAGGATGACTAACAGCAAGCTTTTCTTTTTTTATACCATAATATGTACCAAGTTTTGACTTCAGTATCTTTCTGATTTTTTTTTAGCTTAACTTCTTTCTGTTACAAATTCGTTTGCAACATCGGAAAGTAGAAAACAATAAACATAGTTTCCGGAAAACAGTGTCCTCGCCATGCACAACTTATGTGCGCTCCCTCTCCCCACCCCCCCCCCCCCCCCAAAAAAAAAAGAAAGAAAGAAAGAAAGAAAAGGAACAAGGCGATATACGACTAGGATGCATCTTAAGATTTGAAGCAGCATCGATATAATAAGGAGTAAACGGTCGCTCATGGGATTAGAGGAAACGAAGAGGGGGAAGACTGGGCCGACCCGGGTGAGGAAAAAGTTTGAAAGAGTCGTTTCGTCGGAGTCGATAAACATCAGGACACGACCAACGCGATGAACGCTGGGACTACCATCCGGTAATATTTCATGATTTCTGTCTGCCAAGCACATGCGGGAATCATCAACACGATATAGATTTGATTCAATTCTCTCTTATACTCTAAGACAATTATTTGTTTCTAGCTTACTTTTAATTCAGTTCTTATCTGGAGGGCAGACATCCTACGCGTCTCTCATACCATGGGACTTGCTGGATGATGTCAAAGACATGAACTCATGCTGCTTCAGTTTGTTCTGTGTTGTGCATCGTCACAATCACTTGGGTAAAAATAATGATAATGGTTATAAATCTGCGAAGAGGAAGAGTTTAATTGACGACATAATGAATGGGCAATGACGCAATACAGATACAATTAGGGCATCAAATTATGATGATATGACGGACGTGTCATTGGCAGAGAAAACCACAAACCTGATTAATACATTGTGATCTATGAAACCACTAAGATCAAATGTGGTGAATGCATTATTTTGATGATTAATGGTGCTTATAAGTCGTAATTGAGTAGATTTGAGAATATTTTTCTAGCCGTTCTGTCATGAAAGGGCTGTCATCTCGTCATACATTATCACGTATATGTTTATTTGATGTCCCCTGCAACATGGAACATGTCATGAAAGTGAAAATGCAACAAGTTACTGTATTTTGTGTCTAAATGATTGATTCATTTTGTTTGAACACGTAATCTTCCTTAGATTATTGTTTTTTTTTCTTTGTGTTGTGCTTTTTTTTGTTGTTTTTTTCAACCCAAATCGGTGTTATTGTATTTTTGTTTGTACGTTATATTCTTGAAAAAAAAAAAACTGCAGTGATAAATTGAAACTGAAATTCAAATTGAAGCTTTGGTAGTATTTCGGTCTGTAGTGGTATAATGATATTGCTTTTTAGACTTTGTGAGACAATGATAAGTACTGGCTTTCAATCAATGGAATCAAGTTTAGTATCTCAGGGGAGAACGACTACTTATAAGTGAGAAAGGTAAAATCACGTGCCCATTATTATTTAGACTTTTGGACCGCGATTGAAGCCTTGCTCTCTAAGAGGTCATAAGAAAATTCCTGCTGTTCTCTTACGTTTGGAACGTTCTTTGAGTATACTGGCAATATTTCTGTTTGCTGATAGCACTCCTTTCTTGGTCTTTAGGCTTTCAACAGACTCCGTTTTCGACGGGAGATCTCCCGCTGAAAACCCATTTTTGCAAAATCTCCCGTTCTCCCGCTTGAGATTTAATTTCTCCCGTCCTGGCTCTGTGTCTCCCGTTGGAAAGGATTTCTTACTTATTGCTATTGTATGTTGAAAAAATAAGACTGAGATAGCACCATAGGGCATCTAGAACCCTAGGAACTTCGCGCTTCGCACACATCAACTTGGAGTCTCCCGTTTGCTAGGGGTTTCAGGCGGGAGAATCTCCAGATAAGAAGGTGCTTTGGGTTGGAGTCTCTGTATTTATATTCTTTTTCTAATCCTAAAATGCTCTAAAGAAATCGTAATTATTATCCTGACATTGCGGATAAACCAAAACGATATGTGTTATTTTTTTTTAACGAACAGGTGTGAATAGATCCGTCTAGCTCGACATAGATATGAACATACATGTATAATAATTGAGTCCTGTCTGACTGAATCCAGTTCTTGACTTCTCTCTGCAATGCCAGAAGATGGGAACGACACAGAAAAGTGTAGAATGATAATAAATATTAATATGTATTTATGTGTGTTATGATCATGTGTTTGTGTGTGTTCTGTTTCTGTCGGTCTGTGATCAGCTTCGTTATTGCAAGTATACGTGATATATCGACGGGTTGTGATCGATTTGTCAGAATAGACATTCCTCTAAAACAACAAGCGGGAGATATTTTCGCGCCTGTTTATCGCTGTATTCTCTGTCATAAATCACAATATTCGTCTTTGTCGTCGAATGGTGACTGGCACACAAACAGTCCTCCAGACACTTGCACCCCAGTGTGTCGTACCATGGTCGTACCAGGGTGGTGAGTATCACCTCTCTGATCGTACTAACCCTTGTCTCCTCTCGCTCCCTCTCGAAGGCATCATAATATACATTATACATTTCTTCGTCACCTTAGTATATAGGTTGAACTTTGTTCTCTTCTTTTCTTCTTCTTTAATCATCAACGATTCCCCATTGCAATTCTTTTTTTTAAAATCAAACTGATATTGGAAGCCTTACCTCTAACTGACAGATAGCTCATACCGTCCACGCGTTTGCTGTGTTATCTGTATACTTTGAAGAAAAAAAAAATAGCAGAAGACAAAATCTCTATACAGGGATTTCTCTCTACCATGCATGAATGATGTTTGTTTGATTTGTGATAAGCCAGTATATAACGCTTTGTTGACTCGAACTTACTATTCTCTTGCAGTGAGTGAATCTTAATTTTCCTATTTATCCAGTATAAGTAATTATTAAAAACTAGAATGAATCGCATTCAATGAATAATAACTTTGGAAAAGTTAAAATCATGATAAAAGTGATAAAGTTAAATCTTGGTAACGTTGCTCAAGAAGTGTGTCACTGTGAAAATACAAATTAACGTTCCTTTCCGAACTTATTGAAACAGCATATTTTGTCGGACTCTCATAAAGGGGAAAAAGGATGTCTCGCTCAGCCCCCCCCCCCAAAAAAAAATAAATAAATAAATAAAATAAAAGATAAAAAATTCAGGTATATACGTAGGCTAATCCCCGTACGAGATCGTATCAAAGTTCTTTTATAAATTCCTGGAGAGCAACATGAAAAGACCCCTTTATACATTTCCAACTTCAAACGTCATACGAAAGGTTAACATTTTCATGTTATAGATTTGGCCATAAATATGTCGGCAGCTGAAGTCATATGCCATAGAACGAGCTCGAGTCTCCTTCCATGCATGGCTAGCGGCTGGGGTCTCGTAAGTTTCATCCCGCCCTCAATGTCCCAGATTTGGGGTAGGGGAAAAAAAACAAATAAAGAAAACAAAAGACAAAGCCCACTAAAGGGTGGCATGTTGCCAACGCGTTGCCTAGCAATGTGAGAACATAACTGCATGATAGTGTGGTAACGATTCCCTTTCATTTCTTGCGTTAAAGAACATAACAATGCTAATACATGTTGACTTCTGCTGATTTATGTACCCTCGTCATCATTAATGTCGCCAAAATAATATCTAAATAATAATAGTGTACCATAATAGTTTATGATTACGTTTCTATTTCTTTCTTTCTTGAGATTGCTTGGATCGGGCCGAAAAGCCCCCCAAACAAACAAACAAACAAACAAACAAACAAACAAACAAACAAACAAACAAACAAACAAACAAACAAACAAACAAACAAACCAAACCAAACCAAACAAACCAAACCAAACTTCCAAAGCATCAACAATCTGCCCAC
Source organism: Diadema antillarum (assembly GCF_040938485.1). Lineage (NCBI taxonomy): Eukaryota > Metazoa > Echinodermata > Echinoidea > Diadematoida > Diadematidae > Diadema > Diadema antillarum. Next base: position 552,501 of record NW_027271042.1, on the reverse strand, counting down.
ATCATCTGTTGATCATTGCTGAACTACAAACACATGGAACGCACGCACCTTTCATTACACTCAGCATCATGTTTTCATGGAAACATTCAAGTTATGCTCAATCAATGCTTTGTTTGTTGTGGGAGGACGTGTGTGTGTGTGTGTGGAGGGGGGGGGGGGGAGGGCGGAGGACCCAAGTTATCTGACGAAAAATAGAAGAGAAAGTTATAAGATAAATGACAGATGTTGTCCACAATAAATGAGTGATTACCATGCAGGGTACTCCAGTGTTACAAATCAACATGTGTGTAAGTTTATCAAATCTATTATGTATGTATTCGTCGTGAAAGCTAGATAGAAATCTATTAGTATTCATGTGGTTTGTCCTCCTTTTCCTCAAGGTTTGTGCATGGATTTTTTTTTTCTGGTTAAAGTTCATTATTTCGGAGGTTCGTCAATCCGAAAAAATCCTAACATGTTATTCCGAAAGAAATTTGTTGATCCGAAAACGAAATAAGGTTTGTTTTTTCGAAGATTCGGTAGCACGCCCTTTTGTTTTTCCTTTCTTTTCCTTTTTTTTTTTTTTGGGGGGGGGGGTGGTTTATTTGTTGTTTGTTTGTTTGTTTGTTTTTTTGTTTGTTTTTCAATTTCGGATTAAAGAGCCTTCGGAATAACGAAATTATTTTATTTTCGCACGAACTAACCTTTGAAATAACTCCACTTTATTCCTCGGATTAACGAACCCTATATCATTTTCGGACTAAGGAACTGTATACGGAATTTGTGTGTTTTACAATTGCGAACATTCGGAATAACGAATCTTATTTCATTTTCGGATTACAAATACCACCCGGCTTCCCCACACGTATAACTAATTGGCAGCACTGGGTCGAAACGTTATTTAGAGGTAGGGCCTAAATGATTTACAGGTACTCCATGATGAATCATAGTTTATAGCAAGTAGAAATATCTGATATGAATTGTAACAAGATACCCTCTGAATTATAACTAAAAAAAAAAAAGAACGACGCAGATATATTTGGGTTATTACCACCAGCTCAACAAATTAAAATGATAGATATCTACAGAAAATTTTAAACGTCGTCTAGTGATATAGGGTCCTTATTTTCCCTTACACACGTGAGCGTATGAATAATGCATCTGTGATACCCTTAATGATGGTATACAAGAACACCTATATTTTAGTCCGTGAAGTTAGAAATTTCGGGGTTATCATGGACAAACATCTATCAATGTCGGATCGTATTACCAATACCTGCCTACATGCAACCATTATACTATATCATAATGAAAATTGCTCAAATTCGCCAATAGGACCTACTAGGACAGGAAAAATCTATATGTCAATCATAAGCCTACTTCACAGGACTTATTCACTAACATATCCCAGCTATCTAGTAAACTCTGCCCTCCTCTCATAAAACCCCACTATGAGGTGATGTGCAATATAAAGCTCCAAAGTATAACAGAAGAGTCTTTCAGCTTGTATAGAGCTTCTGTTTGTGAGTTCAGCGGCGAGGTTGCTATTTTTGTGCTTTTCATGCCCATCAGAAGTAGGCCTAATCTCCTTTGAAGTCAAGAAAAGGTCAGCAAATAAAATTCCTTACGAAAATTATTAGTTGCGGATATCTCTCCGTGTTTCACCAGTGTTTTACACCTGGGTATGAATCTATGGCTTGACTGGTGTCGCTCCAGCTTTCTCCACTTCGTTGTCTCATGGGGCCATGGGAGTGAATGTTGACCTTTGACACTCAGTCTCAACTCTTCGCCCCCACATCATGACCCGCCTTCCAACCTGACTTCACCCAAGCAACACCAGAAAGGCTAGGGTCACTGTCAGGGAGGGCATCGGACGAGAGATTGTTAGAGAGGAGAGGGTTAAGGGCATCAGTCTCTTGACCTCGCTATACCTCAACACTTTGGCAAAATCTGTATTTCCTTTGAAATGAAGAATAAAACTTTTGCGATTCCTGTAACCTCACAGCTGTGTGAAATTCAGATCGATATCTTGTGGATAACAGAATGGTGTTAGCCGATCATCGCTGGATTGTTGCCCTTCTGAACGGATGATTAGATTTGCGAAGGATTCCGTCTTTTTTTTCTCTCTCTCTCTCGTTGATTTGTTGAAACTATCAACAATGTTTGCATGATACCTTTTGGTGTCAGTTTATAAATTCCGAAGTAGCAAAACTCAAATGAAAAAAAAAACCACAAAACAAAACAAAACAAAACAAATGTATTTTGTGTGATTCCAACTAATCATGGTGAACTGATTTTATACGAGGTAGGCCTCTAGTTAAACAGAGGTTGGCACAACATTTGCACCAGAGACATGCAAAAATTGCTCCTGGAGCAATTGTCGCAGAAGCAAAATGTGGTGTCACCCTGCCGGTCTTTTTTCTCCGAGGACTTGCAGGGTTAGGGTTTGATACGGCATTGATGTGAGGATTGAGAGTAGGGTAAGGGTTATTTTTGTGGTTAGAATTTGTATTTGGCTTAGCTTGTAGATATTTCATGGGAGCAATTGTTGCTGGCCTGGAGCAAAATGTCATGGAACCCCGAAATGGTGTCACTAGACAAGACAAGTTTGAATGATAGAGGGCGCTCTGACCAGATCATTGGCAGAGCCCTCAGAGAGCCCTCAGAGGGCTCTGATTATTACTGTATTTGGTGTCGATCACTTACTACATGTAGTACATGTATACTGTTGTAGCCTTGCGCGCTTACGTGACGAATTCGTGATATTCTTCTGATCCATTGAGAAAAACAGGGACCTTCATATAATCATTCGTATGTTGGGTGCATTCCGTTTCTTCTTTCATTTCCTGTTTCCAATGTACCTTCCATGTGCCATGCATCCTTGTTTCTATAGCTCTGCGATAAGGAACTTTTGACACAATGTGCCTTTTGATGCAGTGACTTATGTCACAAGTTCCACTTTAACGGTAAATTGAAACCACATCCATAGTGTCGAGGAAGTTATAGAAGCACATTTCGTTAAAAATTTTATAAAAAGAGCCTCAGTAAGCAACCACACAGGTAGTGTACTTCTGTTGCAGTTGTGCCCACATGATGACACTCATTAAAGGAGAATGAAACTTAACCGACATGAGGATGAGTAAATAGAGCAACATCAGTAGAACACATCACTAAAAGTTTGAAGAAATAGGCAATCTGTTCAAAAAATATGCATTTTTCAATTCATTTGTACTGTCACTGCTGGATGAGAAGACCGATACAGTTTGTGACGTCTCATACAAACAGTGATATATAAAAAAATAATTTGATATAAAAGAAAAACAAATTTCAATTTCTAGCACAATATTCTAGCATAATGAAAGAACACTTGATTGACCACTTCCAGAAAGAAGGGAAAATACATATTCTTAACATGTCAGTAACAAGTTGAGGGAGTACTCTGCATTAAAAAAACCCCAAAACCCCTTTTTTTAAACATTTTCTTTATACAGTGTATTGTTCTTTGTATGTGTCATACTTTATATTGTTCTTTGTATGTGTCATACTTTATATTGTTCTTTGTATGTGTCATACTTTATATTGTTCTTTGTATGTGTCATACTTTATATTGTTCTTTGTATGTGTCATACTTTATATTGTTCTTTGTATGTGTCATACTTTATATTGTTCTTTGTATGTGTCATACTTTATACTGTTCTTTGTATGTGTCATACTTTATATTGTTCTTTGTATGTGTCATACTTTATATTGTTCTTTGTATGTGTCATACTTTATATTGTTCTTTGTATGTGTCATACTTTATATTGTTCTTTGTATGTGTCATACTTTATATTGTTCTTTGTATGTGTCATACTTTATATTGTTCTTTGTATGTGTCATACTTTATATTGTTCTTTGTATGTGTCATACTTTATATTGTTCTTTGTATGTGTCATACTTTATATTGTTCTTTGTGTCATACTTTCTATTGTCCTTTGTATGTGTCATACTTTATATTGTCCTTTGTATGTGTCATACTTTATATTGTTCTTTGTATGTGTCATACTTTATATTGTCCTTTGTATGTGTCATACTTTATATTGTCCTTTGTATGTGTCATACTTTATATTGTTCTTTGTATGTGTCATACTTTATATTGTTCTTTGTATGTGTCATACTTTATATTGTTCTTTGTATGTGTCATACTTTATATTGTTCTTTGTATGTGTCATACTTTATATTGTTCTTTGTATGTGTCATACTTTATATTGTTCTTTGTATGTGTCATACTTTCTATTGTCCTTTGTATGTGTCATACTTTCTATTGTTCTTTGTATGTGTCATACTTTATATTGTTCTTTGTATGTGTCATACTTTATATTGTTCTTTGTATGTGTCATACTTTATACTGTTCTTTGTATGTGTCATACTTTATACTGTTCTTTGTATGTGTCATACTTTATATTGTTCTTTGTATGTGTCATACTTTATATTGTCCTTTGTATGTGTCATACTTTATATTGTTCTTTGTATGTGTCATACTTTATATTGTTCTTTGTATGTGTCATACTTCATATTGTTCTTTGTATGTGTCATACTTTATATTGTTCTTTGTATGTGTCATACTTTATATTGTTCTTTGTATGTGTCATACTTTATATTGTTCTTTGTATGTGTCATACTTTATATTGTTCTTTGTATGTGTCATACTTTATATTGTTCTTTGTATGTGTCATACTTTATATTGTTCTTTGTATGTGTCATACTTTATATTGTTCTTTGTATGTGTCATACTTTATATTGTTCTTTGTATGTGTCATACTTTATATTGTTCTTTGTATGTGTCATACTTTATATTGTTCTTTGTATGTGTCATACTTTATATTGTTCTTTGTATGTGTCATACTTTATATTGTTCTTTGTATGTGTCATACTTTATATTGTTCTTTGTATGTGTCATACTTTATATTGTTCTTTGTATGTGTCATACTTTATATTGTTCTTTGTATGTGTCATACTTTATATTGTTCTTTGTATGTGTCATACTTTATATTGTTCTTTGTATGTGTCATACTTTATATTGTTCTTTGTATGTGTCATACTTTATATTGTTCTTTGTATGTGTCATACTTTATATTGTTCTTTGTATGTGTCATACTTTATATTGTTCTTTGTATGTGTCATACTTTATATTGTTCTTTGTATGTGTCATACTTTATATTGTTCTTTGTATGTGTCATACTTTATATTGTTCTTTGTATGTGTCATACTTTATATTGTTCTTTGTATGTGTCATACTTTATATTGTTCTTTGTATGTGTCATACTTTATATTGTTCTTTGTATGTGTCATACTTTATATTGTTCTTTGTATGTGTCATACTTTATATTGTTCTTTGTATGTGATGCCTCAAACTGTTGCAGTCTTCTCATCCAGTGATGACTGCATCAAAACAATTCATAACTTTGAATGGATTGTCCAGTTTTCCTCCAAGTTCAGTGATGTGCTATACTATATTGCTGCATTCACTCAATCAACATGCACAGTATACATCCTGTATTTGGATTTCATTTCCCTTTAAACGTACTAGTAATTTCAGAACAAATTTGTACAGAGGCAGGTTATAAATACATTGTATTATACTAAAGGTGGGATACATTGTCATCTATTTTTGCTGGTTACATATTCAGAATGGGCTTCTAAAACACAATTTTGGTGCGAGTGACCGTTTTCTGCATGTACCTGAAACGAAAATCACCAGAAACTACACCCAAAAAGAAGGTCAGGAAAGATGTTTTTCCAGAAGTCAGCCAGGTGGAGCAATCAGTGCCTCTTTTTCATCTTTTTTCTTTCTCAAATGAAAACCGATGTGAGAGAAGGAAAAGCACATAATCGCTCTCGAGTCTATATACACTTGTATTGCATACTTGTACTGCATACTTGACAAAAAAAAATTGAGTTTGAGAGATGCTCTGGACACTCTTATTGAAAGGAGCCATTCTATGAAGAAATTGATGAAAAGTGGCTATACACTGTAAACTTGTACTTATATAGCTGTGTACACCAGCGTGGTACATTGTACATCATATGAAGAGTTTGTTTGCAAAAACCGATAAGTCCATATTTGTCAAATGGAGATATTTGCCATTAAAGGTCAAGAAAAATAAAGAGAAAAATAAGATTTTTTTTTTGCTTCTTTTGACCATAACTTCAAAAATGTACCTATGTAGTGAACAATATTTCATTTAAAAGGTATTATTTTGTACTTAATGACAGAGACCGTACTTCAAAATCTTCAAAAATGGACTTATTGGCTTTTGCGAGCAAACTATTCATATCTTACTTTATTTCCATGTGTGTGGTGTGTATTTGTTGTGGCTTGTGCTGCAAAGTGATGAAAACCTAAATCTGTGACAACGCTGCTATGACAGTCAATATACAGTGCAATTGACATTTCAAAAAGGAACCCTGTACACTTTGTATTCCCTCCTTCCTCCATTCACTTTCACTCTTCTAGTTTCCAAGTCTGCCATTAGCAAAAACAATTCTGACAATTGGTTTTGATGAAAATAATGAACAAAAAGCTGACTTCCAAGAATTAATCAAATCATCACTCAAAAGATTAATACAAGGGTTGATGTGAAGATGACTTTTGGTTACACAATAAATTGTGTTCTTGATGTGTTTTTTTTTTACTATGTATATTAACTTTGACTTGTCTGCGATGAACACAGACAAAACTGCCAATAACAATTTACGAATCAAATCTATTGAAGTGACATGGAGAAGAGAAAAATAAGGAGAGAAATGAGAAAACAAGTTTGTAGTTCTGAAGCAAAGTCATTTTTTTATTCTATACCACAGGCTTGTGTCTGAAGTGGTACCTTTACATACATCGACATACAAACACACCTCATCACAAAAGTGTATAACTACCCACTTGTCGGTACATTGTATAGAAAAGAGTATCAAACATCAAGTCTCATCATACCAAAATACACACTTCTCTACTCATGTACACGTACAAATATGAAGATGTTGACCATGTGTCACATTTAACAAAGTCTATTTTGCGGTTAGTATTCCTATTTCCCAATCAGCAGCTATTTTGTCACATATGTGTTTGAGTGTGACAATGGGTTGTTGGCAGTGATCTTAAATACATTGTAAATCAGCTGCTTATTTTTTATTACAGTTCGACCTCGATTATCCACCCTCCTTTCATCTAGAAATCTCTATTATCCGAACGCGTTCACGCAGTGAAGGCCTTTTTTTTTCATCCAAAAATTGAGAAAAAACAGTGACTTTAAACTCAATTAAAATTTCTACAAAACTCACGCGATTTACCTACAATATTCCTGACAGAACTAACATAAAGACATACTTTATTTTTATGGAGAAGGGACTACAATTTTGCGCAGGCTAGCATAGATTACACCACTGGTGCGGGGTACGCTACCTGCCTAGCCGCCAGTGCACTGGGACGGCAGCTTGGACAGCAGCTATATACAATGTACATTGACTTTGTGTCTCCCATATCCAGCGATTTGCTTATCCCGATGAGTGGCGGTCCCGACATGGCCGGATAATCGTGGTCGAACTGTAAATGATTTAGTACAAGCAAACCCTGCCAAAATGATCATGAATATGAGAATCCATTAGAACATGAGGATCTGCACAGTATAACAGACAATATTTTCCTAATTTACACTGTCTGTTCGAACAAGATTTCATTATGAGAATATTCTTGTGGTATATGGTCCTGACTATCTCGCGATAACAGGGATCTCCTGTACACACTGATACACTGATACACATATTGATACACTGTGACTGTGGTGTGAACAGTTTGATACAGTGCACTCCTGTTATAACGAGCACGGTTATGACGAAATTCCGGTTAAATCACAGTAAAAATTCAGGCCGGAACATTATCCGCTCTATGTACATGTATTTCTATTGTTTATTTGTTCAGTTATAATGAATTTCGATATAAGGAAAGAAAACTGGCGGTCCGGAGGACTTCGTTATAACGGGAGTCCACTGTACTATAATCTGTAAAGTGTACGAGTTTCAACTCGACTTGCTTGGCAGTCATTATGGAAAGGCAAACACACAGGAAGTATCATGGAAGGATCTTATACTAAATAGATCATACAAAAGGCAAGCATCATCAGGGCTAACATTCCGTCTTCATAACTTGAAAGATAATCTGATGACAAAGCCATGACAAAAATAATAAGTAATGTGGCTCCATTCTCTGCATTGTCAACTAACTGATTAACATAGTGCATGGAGGTAGACTGGAAGTATGTCTTTGAGTGTGTCAAATGGATTATGTGTATGTCTCATGCTCCTTGGCTTGTGCTGTGACAGACTGTTCACAAGATTACAGTCAAATTGGAATACTGATGAAAACAATTCATACTATTCTTCTTCATGTCTAGCAATCTAAGTAAAAGTGATCATAATGGGTCCATTACAAGGAATTACATGTGCATGTACTGGCAAAGAGATGTTATGGCAGAAGTGATTCAAGTGTGGGTTCACATCAAGATGTTAGGAAAGATTGTCAACCCAGCTGATCTTGGGTGGATCTGTCAATTAATTTACTTGCAAGACTTGTGGCTGAAATTCTCTCAGGTCTGAAGTTTCTGCCACAGTAAGGGGTAAGAAGTGAAAAAATTTAACTCTCAAAGGTACAGTAACAAGACAACATGTCACCATCTTCTTACACCTGTACATCGTGTCAGCTGTTAAATGAACAATTTGTCTACTAACTCTGCGCCAGCCTAAAAATTGTCTGAAATCCCCTGTACACTGACTTGCATGAGATTTGCGGATTAATCATTTAATTATGTAAAATAAGATTGGTTTACATGCCTATAACTTTCGAATTCCAATTCAATGATTCACATAAATCAAAACAACTCCCCTAATACCATACATTAATACAAATCGTAACTGACATTTCTCTCCAATGATTTCTGGATATAAACTGGATACCGTAAAGAGGATCTGCCAATTTAGAGGAAAATACAGTGGTGTTGATGGCATTGATATAACCAGATATCTCTGGACATACATTCACATGAGAAAAAAATGTGCCAGTTCTCATGACCTTATTAGAACTGGACTTAATTGTACATATACCAAGTCACAGATAATGCACAGGTTATTGTAACTTTTTATCCTTTTTTGCATCAAGATTGGAGAAGAATCACTGTTGCACACAGATACTTGCTGCTATTCCTTCAGCATGTTCTTCTACTGTTACCTTGGTGAATTGTTCCACACTGGATGCATTTTGTTGTTTTTTCCCAGATTTCTCTAATGGATAATTGGTGCAAGACATATAGCAAAGCACTGATTATATGAGGCCCATGGTGACACTGTATTTTTGTGTGGCATCATTACAAGTGAAGAGTTAACTTTCTCTGTCACTTTGTCCTAACCCTAACCCTAACCCTTTCAAGCACAAGGACTTCAATGCTACTAAATACTAGTTAACATCCTCCAGTATTGACATCTATTTTGCCTGACAGCATGTGTAACAAGCACTGATTTCCATACAAATGAAAAGAAAAACAGCAGTAACATAAACTTTACTGCACTGGGTAGTAAATCTAAGAGGAATATTATTGTCAGAATGGATGGGGCACACATATTTGGTTATTTCTTTCCTCCACACAACAACCTATTAAAAGAGTACCTATTCACCTGAAACTACATCTTAAACCTCATATGATAGTAAATCATAGCTACCACTCTATCAACTTTTCACTGAATAGTGAAAACTGATGACTAGTCTGAATCATTTCAGCAAGCCTTCCAGAAATGAGTCATCATCGTCATCAAAGTTCATTTCAGAACTCTGCATCTTTGTTGTCACATCTAGATTAAGGTCCAAAGCCTGGTAGAGAGCATCCATGGTAGAGGAAAAATTTTGGACATTGGCCATTAACATCCCCGATTCTTCTACGCCAGCAAGAGAAGCAGGATTCTCATAAAGAGAGCTCGAGTCTGAGCAGGCACTAGGGCTGGAAACAGATGATGTTGGTGTGAGGAGAATGCTAGGTTGGTAGCTGTCACCATGGTTACCAGTAAGATGTAGCCTGGACTCCTCTCTAACTACCTTTTCTCCTTGGGCTGGAAGATCTCTCTTGTGCAGGTAACCAGAAAAGGTTTTTGTTTTAGTTTGTTGGAAAGTTTTGAAAGAGTCACACTTCTGGCGAGGAATCTTAATTTTTGTCACTTTATAGCCCTGTGCTGTAGTGTTTCTGATCTCACTCCCTGAGCCTCGTTGTGGCTGTAATCTCAAGTCCTTCTCAGACATGGTTCCCCTTTGGCCTCCTAGTGATGAGTTAATATTCAAGGCATGCAGAGCCTTCTTGAGTGACAGACCATGTTTTGACTGCCGTTGATGTGAGGAAGAAGCTGGCACTGATCCAACGATGTTTTTCTGGGGATTTCTGATGATGAGCTGTGGAGGAATGGATTCCAGGCATCTTGGAAGGTTGTTTGACAAGTTTGTAACCTTCCTTTGAACTTTGACACCTGTCATGACTCCTTTCCTGAGGGGGGCTATTTTCTTCTTGTGCGAGGTGTTCCTGGGTGTGACTTTTTCATGGACTGACTGTTCCACTTTCCCAGGAAAGAGAAGCTTTGATTCACAGGTGGGGACATGATCAAAACAAGATTTAGGGGCCTCTGTAAAAACCCCATTGACTAAGGATGGCTCTTCATAAGACTGTGACCCATTCTTATTTAGCAGCTCATGTTCTGGGGAACCTGGAGGGGTGCTTATGGTGAGTTCATTGGGTGTGTGTTCATATGATGGACATACAGGATTCCATTGACTGGCTGTAAGAGACACATCTCGCATAACTGGAACGTTTGATTTTGCTGCCTGTATGACTGGACAACTCTGTTTGCTGAGAGGGACAAAGTGAGTGTTGGAATCTCTACTATGGGGTGTAGGTCTGTTTGAAACAATGTCCTCCCTATGACCTGAGGAATTTTGAATGTGGCTGATCTCTTTCTGTAGTGACACACAGGCATCACAGTGACCCTCTCGTCTCTCCCAACCAAGGATGTGCACTTCTCTGGGAGGGATGGATGGCGGCTGGGACTGCCAATGACATAGTACCCTGGAAAGGTCATCGCACTTCAGCCACAGTTCTCCTACAATAGGGATAGGATAAAATTGAGAAATATGCATTATTGATGATCTTGTTTTTCTTCAACTGTACATTATAACCTAAATTTCACCTTTTAAATGGTAAATTAACTTTGCACTTGATACTTTTTTTTTGTTCCCCTATCAGCAATTGGCGCGCAGGCAAACCCTGTTATAATGAACTAAATACAAGATTTCATTATTACTATTATTACAAAATTTTTCCACCATGACTTTCTCCTAACAATACTGTACAAGCTGATATTTTTGCGATGGTTTTATTTTCGCGAATTTCGCGAATTGCCTTTGAACAGCGAAAATAACAACACGCAAAAATAACAACACGCGAATAAGTAAGTTCAGTTAGACCCTTGCAACCGCAAAATTAACAACACCCGAAAATGTCCTCAAGTAGCAATTCGCGAAAATATCTGTACGCAAAAATTTCAGCTCGTACAGTAATATGGGGGGCACCAACACGTTGCTACATTAATGGATCCAGGTAGGACTACGGAAAGTCAATACAAATTAAGCCCCTCTTGCATGTGAGAGAGTCACCTCAGCTGAAGCAAGTATTGGAAATGACAAACGGTTACAAAGACATTTCATCCTTACTGGGGTGACACTTCATTAACCCTATTCCCACCGGGGGGGGGGGGGGGGGGGGGGGGGGCATTTTGGCCCCCCTCAACGTTTTGCGTGATTATTCCGCAACGCATGATGCTCTCGACGTGACATTTCATGACTTTTTTCTTTAAAGTATCGCACAACTTTTGAGACATAATTTGTTGCTCCCAGGCTTACCGTTTTGAAGCCACGCCCCTTTGAAAAAATTCTGTCGACCCCAGGATTGTTCAAAAACATGATTTTGGGTACAAATCCAATGTAAATTGTGTTCTGGCAATTAATTCATATAAAAATAAATATTCTTACTATCAATGGCTGATAATGATTTATTTTAGCCTGATTATGCTTTAAAAAGTTTCTGCGACAAATTTTGATGAAAAAACCCATCAAAACAAAGATTAATAAACATGGAAATACATAAGAAATTCATAAGAAATAATTATGAAGCTGAATTTTTGCTTTAATATCATTGTTGAGGATATTGAAAAGAATATGTTCACCAAAGATTAGAAGTCTTGGAGCTTTATTTTTTTTTTATTTGTAGGCAACTTTTTTTGTTGCACAAATTAGCATAAATTAAATAATATAATATTAGTGCAAATTTTCGCGAGGGCGCGATCCATGACCGAGATCTGAATGCCTCCGTGGTTTTAAGTCCCTAAAAAAACCCAGTGGGATTAGGGTTAACACTACTCTGATTGAAAAACAAACAAACGTATATATATATATATATATATATATATATATACTGTATATATTTCGTTACAGCTGATCTTGTTTTACAATTGGCAAAATACATTTCTTTGTGTGGAGGAAATGTCATGGCTGCTGGAATTCCCTCATAGCATCCTGTCTCTCATTTTATCATCAGCAGCCATTGTATAAATCAAGTTTCAACCATCCACATATCTATCAATCTATCTCTAGATCTATTTTTCTATCTACTGTATAGACCTATTCAGTTTTAAAACACTGTAACTATCTCGGTCAAAACTGGGGGCTTCCAAAATAAAAAGAAAAGATTACTAATTGGGTTACGCAATGGATCAGGTGCATTGCTATGTCAGTGTATAAACCAACTATTTTTAGGCACACTGACCCATCCCCCCCCCCCTTATGACTAAAATAGACATTAACATAAGAAATACTCAAACCAAACAGGTCTATATCGAATTTTATTTATCATATTCTGCAATTTCTTGTTGTTGGAGATGGAAAAATGAATGAACTAGAGAAGCACTCTGAGAGCGCAGACCTCTGCCAAGCATGCAGCTCATTTCCACCACTGATCTTGTTCTTCCATAGAGATACTGTATCAGTGATTTCCACTTATACGTACTCATAGCACTGTGTGCTGAAAGTCGCCCGATTTCCCAATATAGAAGCCTTTGTTACGCCATAAACCCTCAACTGCACGGCGTGCCTCGCCCTGGCAGAAACTAGAGCACACACATTAGTGCGCGCATGCAAACCTCAAATACGCGCAGCCTGAACACCCAAGTTCATTGACCCTACCTGCCACAATATAAAAAATCCTTCATAAATTCCCCAAAAATTCTTGGATCACTACCAAAAGTTAATCGTTTGTTACTTGTGTCATTCTCAACCTTTCCTATAAGTTTCATCCCAATCCGTTAATTACTTTTTGAGTTATTTTGCACATGGACAAACGAACGAACTTACGAACAAACCAACGGTAACGAAAACATAACCTCTTCCCTTAGCGGAGGTAATAAATGAATGTATATCTATCTATGCCAAGGCAGCACACTATCCCATTTTTTCTATTGGTCCGACCTGCATGTAGGACCAGTAGGTCCTCAGTTTGTCCATCTTTTACTGGTCCATTCCTGAAAAATAGTTACTAGTCTAACAGTGATTTTTACTGGTCGGGACATCAGACCAGTGCTAGAGTGTAGCGTTGTCTATGCACACAGATACATAATATATGAGTGGCATCAATGCAGTTATAACATCATTGATAGAATGGACTTGTGCATCATCAAAACCAATATAATGCAAGTTTTCCTTACTGGAAGGATGTCGGATCCAGATGACAAAGTGGTTAGGATTCCTCTTGTACTGGATGATGCTCCTCAACTCAAAGTGATGACCACCATGCTGGAAGTGTCTCTGTTTCCATGGCAACTTGTCTTCAACATGCAGACCATTGATGAAGTGTACAAGAGGACAGGCTGGCAACCTACAAAGAGACAAAAACAGGAGAAATGTTGGGTTCTTCTGAAGGAAGCTGCTGTGGTGTGACAGGAAAACTCTCTGTATTGGTACTGACATGAATATTGTGAGCTGCTGTCTGTTCATCTTCGCTGTTCGCTCATTCCAATGTCATCCAATATGGTTCAGAATACAAGAACACAGGTCGAAAAAAGCAGTGCACATTGTCTGATTTATTAGTTTGCTTTTGTTTTTATGGGATTCAAGGGAATTTGTTAAAATGTCACCAAAAACACATTGAAGCACAATATATACGTATTTATAAACACAAACTTAAAAAAAAAATTATGTCACAGTGTTGATACTGACAGCTGAAACGATATTCATTACATATTATTGTGCGAAGGTTTTTGCTGAAGGCTCTATTCTTTTGATATATGGGTACCTGCCATTGATATATACGCACTGTGTAAAGTATGCTGTCTATTGCTGCATGCTCGACATTGAAGCCACTGGACGTAGCTACGTGTAAAAGTATTTCCATTCGTTGCTATGTGGACACACAGTACACATGTATTGGACATGAGCGGACCCAGTTACTATAGCACACTAATGTAATACACACATTCACAAACATGCAAGCTCAATATAATATGTGAGTGATTGGAGCACTTGTTTGTTTGATGGAAGTACTTTTAGATCCTGCCACAGGCTCCATAGTGAGGGCACTGTTGCTATATCCAGTAATTGTTACATTGATGGTACCTGCCAACCAAGCAAGGTGTTACACCGTGTACATAAAGAACACACATTTAGGCTTACCTATGATATACCAGACGACTCGTCTGTCCCTCAGCGTGACAATGTGGGCAGTTGTGATGCATTGTGGGACATCGCATGCTGAAATCAGTTGAGACAGCAGTCACAGACATCAAAATGTTGTGGTGACTGTAGATGAAGAAAAGAAGACAGTTACACATATATAAATAACACTTAGAGCAAATATATGATTATACAAATCTTAAGGAATACAAAAGACATTTCTTCCCCCTTAGATGAACTATGACCTTTCCCAGCACATTTCCATGGAAACTTTTAATTCAACAGAGCCAACTACACAGGAAGACAACTACATATGAAAACTCAGAAATGATTAGGTAATACCCTCATTCATGAAATATCTCACATCCTGCCGAAGACTCAAGCCTTGCTAATAAACTGCAAATTGTGTCTCCTTTTGTGCCATTCCCTTGAAAAATAAAAATCAAACTGAATATCTTTTAAGAGATATGTAGATTTAACACAAACAAATGATTTCAGGTAGTGATCTTGGAAATGATAAGCATTTCTTGTACCAACAAACCAGTGCCTTTTGATTAATCAACTGTATAAACTTTGTAATACTTTAATAAGTCCTCAAACTGTTTATTATAACAATATTGTAAAAGGTAAAGTAATCATCACACATTGAGGGAAATGAGGGGGTACGGACGGATGGCACTTGAAATCAATGGTACTTCCAAATATGGGTACCCGGTAAGTGTAATAAATAACACTGGCGTGCAGCAGTCATCTTGCTTTCTCCTATTCAACTTTACAGACTGGAGGATACAGAGTAATATCTGACTTTAACTGTCATCTTCTAATTTTTAAATCCAAGGCCCCAAATGCACTGAAGATCCTTGCCTAGCCCTTTCATTGCCCCTTTAACAGTTACTTTCCTTGTAATTTGTTCTGTGTACTTACAATGTTACATTGGTGAAACCACAGGCGAAGCAATAAAACTCGCGGCGATACCATGTGGAAAAGTGTTCTTCTGTAGTCCCATCTATACGTAATAGTGCAGGGATAGCTGTCACTGGACTGCTCTCTTCACCCTCTGCATGCTGGACTTTAGTTTTCCACATCTCAAGCAGATCACTGCGCTTCCTCTGCAGCAAGGCAACGGCAGGACCAAGTGTGGTTGCATCAACTCTAGACATAGCCTTGGGCTGTTGCAAAGCTGCGATACATCTGTCCATTTGATGTATTGTACTATGAGACTGGTGAATACCAATGCATTTATCAGCGCCAACACTATGGGTGCTACTGTTCCTACTGAAATCAATGGAGCTGTCAGCATGTTTCAAAGCAGGGACATCGCCATCCGATGCAAGTTCCCCTAGTCCACATAGCTCTTCCCTGAGATAGGCACTGAGGTAACTTTCATCTCCTAGATTGTCATGTGTGTCAGCTGGCTGTCCTTTATCAAAGTGTGTACTGCTAATATCAGTGAGTGTATCAGTTAGCTGATTATCACAGTGTGTATTGCTTATATCAGTGAGTGTGTCAGCTTCATGCTGATTTATAGCATTTAGACTAGCTGACAGCAGTTTTTGTGCTTTATCAAAGTCCTGACATAGCTGTTGGAGTGGAGTCTCTGCACCAATCAACTTATGACATTGTCTCAGACTGTCGTTTTGGACTAACAGCATCATTGACACATCCAGCCAGCAAAGATTAGCCTCATTAGTCCACTGGACTACGCTGGTTGAGGGTAGTGGTGAATAATTCTCAGGAGACTGCTGGCTCCTCCCTATATGGAAGTTGCAGTCTTGTCCACAGTTGAGAGGGCTTTGGTCTGATTTCGGTCCATGACTGGATGGAAGACTACTCAGTCTTTTCCTCTTCTTCCTGGGATTACCGATGTCTGTTGCTCGGCGCTCTACGATGAGATTACAACCAGGGGCCAGCTGGGGGAGTGATGTGCACTACAACAATGGAGACAAACAAAAAAATAGCCTCCATCTAAACTTCATTATATCAAAGAACAAAGCATCACACATTATCAATAATGTATTTGCCAGTGATAACAAACTTCATCAGCATTTTTTTTATGTTTTAAATGTTTCCTAACATTTTTTCGAGTGTTTGTTTCATTTTCAATTTTACTAAATGACACAACAGTTAAGCAGGTGATTTGCCGAGTGGAAAAGACCATGATTTGGTTGTGCTGCCGTGTAGGCCACACTTCACTGCTTTATTTCTGTTGAGAATAGTGTGGCCTTATCACTGGCAAATACAGCACTTATAACTGAGTTTGTATGAGTTCTAAGCAGAAACAATAAGAAGACATGAAACCAAGTGTTAATGTAGCAAAAGAAGGCAATAGTAACTCTAGGTACATTTGTAACAGCTGAAGCATGAATGTATCATGGTATAGCGAAACAGACATACATTGTACGACAAATAAAAACATTCAGGGTTGAAATCATTGCAAAAATCTTCCATGTGGCTGTGTGTGGGCAACACTGTTTGTATTGAGCTAGCTGTGTTACCCCGTACATTGAACCTTGCGTTAGTCAAATCTTTTTGGACTGAAAAAATACACTTTTTAACTAAGAAAACTTTCAACTTAAAAAGGATCAAAATCCATAGAATATAAAGAGAAGAGGAATGAAATGATCTTTGTTTTATGTGAGGTCGACTTAACCAAGGTTGACTGTACTATCAGGACTAGGGGTAAGGTGTGCATCTCTTCACAAAAAGCGTGACACACACGCACACACATTATACATGATAGAGGTCAAATGTACCATTGTTTAATAATTAACTTGAGTCAAACCAAGAAAAGCTGAGGAAGAAAAAAGCACAATATCACACAAAAACTTCAATGGGTTTTCTTTTTAGGAATATTGAGAATTGCATGCTATTCGCAAATAATAAATGTATTCTGAACCTGACATGAATATGACAAGCATGTGTACTAATCAACGTGAAGTATCGTATGGAGTACACAGCACAGTGTATACAGTGTTTGTGTATATGAACAAGGCATGTGATATTACTGCACTCCATGACTGTGAATTTGACTACTTGCAAAATTGTTGAGAAGTCCTGGTTTGTGACATATTAGACTTGCAAAATATAAGAAATTGATAGTTCTGTAGTTGCAAGTTTTTACTGTAAATTAATTATGCTCACTGCATGGACTTGTAATTGATGAACACTGGCTCTTCCAACTTTAGAAGTGGGCTGATCAAATGAATCAGTGCAGCTTGTCTGGCACGTTTCCCCAAAATCAAGCACAACCCTTCTATAAAGTGAACACAAATTCCGTACCTTTTGATTGTCGCACACACAGACTGCCAAGTCTTCACTGATCTGCAGCAGACGCATGATGCTCCGTTCCCCACGCCCGAAGCACTGCTTACACCATACTATCTCATCAGTATCATCCTCCAACTTCCCCTTTGGGCCATCAAGAGATGCCGGTGCCATCTGTCCCTTTCTCCTTCTGTACTTTGAAGATGTGGCCTGTGCAAATACAAAATATAATTGATTGCTAGGGAGTTATTTCTAATACATGGGTTACACTTTTATGTACTGGAATGAGGTACTGTGCACTCCCATTATAACGAACACAGTTAAAACAAAATTCTGGTTACAACGACGTAAAAATTTGGGCTGGAACATAATCTAGTTCAATGTATTTTTATTGTTTATTTGTTTGGTTATGACAAAATGTTGATATAACAAAAGAAAACTGCCAGTCCTGAGGACTTCGTTATAACGGGAATCCACTGTATCACATTTCCTTGGAATCAAGCGATGCAACATACTCAAGTGATGACTAAACTGGTGAGTAGGAGTATGGTTAGGACTGTCCAAAGCAGTCACCAAAGGAAGACGTAAAGAGAGTTTCTTAAACAGATGGCACTGTAAACGTGTTCTTTAACATGCAAAGTACACTTATGTATTATTGTTGGGGTACATTGTTAATATCAAGTACTTACATTTACATCTACAGTTGAGGGCATTTAGATGTATTCAAGTTTTCAGTTTCATACACTGCACAATGCCACTTTTGATCATGCTATTATTCTGTCACAATTAAGGACTCGGTGGGTTCAGCATTCACCCGAGTATAGCAAGTTCATCTTCCACACAGTCTTGCAGACTACAGTATTACCTACAATGTACGAAGAACAGCAAACTTGGGTGACTCAGCGAGCGTGGTGTCCATACATTCTATCCCACTGTCTAAAATACTTGAGAATTAGATCATGTGTTTTCAAAGAGGATCTCAATGTGAAGCTGGACCCTAATTTGGTCCCAGTCCCAAGGGGCAACCCTTTGATATGCCATTAAAAGACAAACAAACAAACAAAAAAAGTGAAAAAAAACACACTAATGTATTCACTCAATACATTTTTGATTACATAAAAAATCTTGTATAAAGACTGTTTCTTTTTTTACTTTTTTTCTTGGGGGGGGGGGGGGGAGGGGGTGTGGTGGTGCCCATTTTTACAAATATATCACCCTAGTAATATTACCTGCAAAGTTTGGTGACAACTTTGACCATGTGTTTTTCAGAAAATTTTTCGGAAAATTGGTCTTTGCGGGATATCATATGGGCAACAGTAAATCTGCACTCTTTTTACTTATAGTATTTCAGCTCTATCATTTCTGGTTTAAATAAAGACTTTTATAGATTCCCTAGTTTAAGGTTTCTGGGCCTATTCTGGTGCCCAATTGAACAGATGCATATCTTATTCAAGTTTGAGACCATGCATTTTATAAAGAAGATAAAATTGTGAAAATTTACCTTTAACTTGAATCCCCAAAGATCTCCTACGAGAGACTATAGTGACCACTGCACTAACTCACAGTACGAACTTAGCTCAATCACTTTTGCTTTTGGAGAAGACTTATCTATTTATCTATTTATTTGTTTACTTATTTATTCATTTTTCAGATGCCTTCATTTCCATGCATTGGCCCTCTCCCCATGACAGTTTGTAACCTTGGAGCGACAAACTGCACACATTGCCTCAACTAACATTCACTCCTTGTGCTTCAGTCTGCCTGAGTTGAGATCTTAGCCCTTACCAACTTGAAGAGCAGCTTCTTGCTCTCTGCCATGATGCAAATGTAGCACGCACGACTACACAAACCCAAAGACGACAGACTTAGGATGTTGATTCAATGAACAGCTCTCAAAGTCTGCTGTCACCATGAAGACTTCAAGAGTATGAAGGACGGACGAATGGACGGACGGGCGACGGACGGACGGACAGATGAATAGACCACATGACTGAAACAGTCAGTCTGGTGTCAGTGTGAAGGCTTACGTGAGGCCTCCTTCTCTTTATAGACACAATAAGTTTCAATGTGGTCAATAGGGCACTAGACTCAGTAGGGTTTCAACAAACCTGGAAAAAGAGAGATGGAACGGTACATATGTCAATGAGAGACTAAAACCAAAACATATTAATAGATCAATTGTTGATTGAGTGAATGCAGCAATATCAAGTAGAACACAGCAGTGACAGTTTGACGAAAATCAGACATATGATTCAAAATTTATCTATCTAGTGACTTCGCTTGCTGGATAATCATAAGTCTACTACAGTTCATGACGTCATTTTGGACAACAATTTAAAGAAAATATAAAGAATTCCAAAAAACCTTAATTTTCATGAAAAGTATACAGTCATATCCTTCCTGCACTGGCTGGACACAGCGCAGCGCTGGAAATGGCGTGGCTGGTGCATATCCTCGCACAATCCCATGGCACACCTAGCTACAGTGTAGCTGGCAGCAGAGTCGACAAGTTTCAGTAGGGTGTCAGATCATGCCTTTCCTACCTTCAGACGATTGTGTGCCCTACATGTATTATATTACAACACACAACTCCCATAGGACACAGTGCAAATGAGTGGTGCACCGATTTTGGCATGCAGTTTTGAGCAAGATTTTGCCTTTCTTGCATTTCACAGTCGATGCTGATATCAAATCAAAACAAATTTGGTATCATTTGAAAGAAGAAGTTTGTCTCTGTATTGTATGAGAGCGCTGGTATATGAATCCACCAACAAATTGGTGTAAATGTTGTTAGAAACACAAATAAATCCATATCTCAGCATCTGCTTCGGTACTTGAACCAGCATGAGGCAAGTGAGTAGTTTAGGAAATGCTGAATACGATGGTGCGGTTAGTTTTTCGTTAGCTCCATGTCTTCGACTGTGTATCTTGATTTTAAAACACCCCTTGCAATGTTTTTTTTTTTTGGTTGCAGCAAACATCTTCAATATGTGTGGCTTCGTATGCAAAGATCCATGATAACTTTCGTGCATTACCTTTGGGGCTCCTGCATATTTTAATTCAACATGCAACGCAGCCACATGGTGTTCATGGCGCGAAGCCGTATCACATGTGCATGCTGTGTCTATGTCGAGCAAGTGTGCACTTTATACAGTTGTACGGCCTTTATACGGTCTTCTGGCACTGCACTGTGCATGTTAGTGAGATTTCGTGTTGGGATGCAGTATGAAAACATTCACTATGACCAAAAAATTATTGCGAGGGCAATATCGCCACACCAAGAAGTGGAGCTACAGAAAAACTGACACTAAACGCACCATTGGATTCAGCATATCCTCAACGACTAGCATGTCTCACGGCGATACAAGTAGCGAAGCAGACGCCGAGATATGGGGATAAATGTGATTCTATCGATGTTTACATAAATTTATTGTCGGATTCATGTACCGCCGTTCTGATAAGATATATGGAGAAAAACTTCCTCTTTCATATGATACCAAATTTGTCAGGGTTCGATTACAGCATGGTCTGGGGATTTGGCAATAAAGGCGAAATTTGGCACAAAAATGATGGGTCAAATGGCGTAGCCGTAGGCGCGCGGCTCCATGTGTTCTATTGCGTGTTATGAGATAGGGGCGCGTTTTGTTCGAGGGTTGGCAGTGCGCGATCAGACACCCTAATTTTAAAGAATGAATTCTGCGTTTGATGTCCATTCGCGGCCTTGGCGAAATTTTTCTGTGAAATAGCAATAATTACCTGAATTACCTACGATGACGCCCAGTAAGTTGAAAACTTGTAGAGGGCCATTCAAAGGATTTAATCCTGAGCCTGAGGAGATCCATGTGTTGTACTGTATCCACGGAATCATCAGTTAATGCAATCTGGATGAAATTTGTTATGTTTCTGCTTCCAGTGATCATTGAGCTTGGACTTGAAGCTATTCACAGATGTTGCCACGACAGCATCTGCACAAAGGCTATTTCAAGTATTTACTACTCTCTGACTGAAAGACTTCAACCTTTTACTTGTTCGACACCCTCCTTTATACAACTTCAACTTGTGACCGCGTGTAACAATGGATCAAAGTCTTCCATACCATGCAAAATTTTGAACACTTGAATCATGTATCTGAACGTTCACATCGATACTCTAGGGATGGAATCCCCAAATGCTCGGGTCTCTCAGGATGTGACAACAATTTAACCTCTAATACCAACTTTGTTGCTCTCCTCTGAACTGATTCAAGCTTCTTTGTATCACTCTTTGAAAACATAAAAATCCCCAAAATCTAATCTCGAGTCCGACCAGATGCCCAACAAGGGGCATGTGACTATGTGTACAGTGCAGTGAAGTGTAAAGTTTAACATTAGGCCTATACGTGTAAATTTAGCATGTTTAGTGACTGGGCTACTGCTGTGCACTGCACGAGAGAAGACAAGCGCAACTTTAAGCATTGCCACTGCACTGGGCCATTTCACTGTCCATTCACCCGATCGAATCACCACGGCCACGGCCCGTATAAATTAAGGCAGTGTATACAACCACACGCGTGTGTCTTTACCATCCAGCCACACGAGTGTGGTTGTAGCCATGGCCCTAGTTGCTGGATACAGCCACACTCGTATGTAATGTACATATCCACACATACGAAGAAGCTTTTTATTGCGTAGCGGGGAACACGCGGCAATGTGTGCGTGGCCGGCCAGCCACATCAACACACGATCATGCACCACCGGACGCAAAGCGATGAACATGAACCTGCCTCCTAGATTAATCCCATTTAATATTATCACACCATCTAGACAAATTAATTTTTTTTTTTTTTAACTTTATTCTCATTTTCTTGATTTGATGAGGTGAATTTAAAGTTACAATTGATTTTGGACTTTTGATTTTAACGACTGATCATACATCGTGTCGTTATTGAGACTTCGCCTTCGTTTGTTCAGGTACTCGCAAATCGCGCATCCACGATCCAGCGTACACAGGTAGCCGGCGCGAGGGTCCGGGTCCCTGCTGCTGGGGCGGGCAGCACAACTGCGCTGGCTAGGCTGCAGCTGCGCGCTGAGCGATCACTAGCACACCACCGGCAGTTCAGCGATGTCAATCCAAAGTCCCCCAATTTAGCGGCAGTTGTAACTTTGCTATTAATTCTAAACCCATCATATCAAGCAAACACGATGAGAATGGAGCGAAAAATATATTTGTAAAATAACAATATTAAAAGGTATGAAAATGAGGTTACGGCATACTCGTGAAATAGGCCCCACCACTGCGTGTCCGTACTACTACGGCGGCTCCCCTTATACTCGTGAATTCAGCCCCGTGTGGCGTTCATCGGTAGGTAAGCACGGCGGTGGGGCTTCCTTCCACAGTACAATACTCGTGAATGCGGCCCCACCAAACGGCGTTTACGCGAAATTGATACAGCGGTGGGGCCAATTTCCACAGATATCATCTTTTGTCCTCCCTTTCTTCTCGGAAGGACTCCCTAATGTCCCTCGACTAATTTAACGGCCAATTTAACCATAAATACAACCCTAACTAACCCTAAAAAACCCTAACCCTAGGACCTACCCTTGCTTGCTAATGCACGGGTGCACGCGCACTGCGGTGGGGCCTATTTCACGATTTTGCTGAGGCTACTTTCAAAATCACTTTGCTGGGTTTGTGAGCAAGCTGATTGGGTGGCGTTTTACGAACGTGTTTGACAGGCACGCACGGCGATCATCTTCTCCTACCGTGTGTGTATCCCTATGTAACGTTACATGTACATTACACAGGAGCGCAACTGAGCTGTATCCAGCAACTAACTTAGGCCTAACGACCGTGTTAGTGTAGGGCCATGGCTACAACCACATTGCACACGTACACTCGTGTGGCTGGATGGTAAAGACACACGTGTTGTTGTATACACTGCCAAAAAATTAAATAGGCACAGCTACAACAGACAAACCACAACATCTGTCCTACAGTTTTCCCTCCTTGCCTTGCGCAATCGATTACCTGTTCGCTTTTTTGGTTTCTTTTGTTTCAGCACGAAAAACCCACATTTGTATGTGACCGAAAATGACCACCATAATCGCTTTCGCAGGTCTTTGCATGCGACACAAAGCGCGCGCGCGGCTTCGTTCACACACGGAGTACCTGCCACTGCGAACTAGCAACCGACCTAAAACACGACACGTGTTGTCAACCTAATTCACTCTTCTGTTAACTTAAATGTTGGTATGGTCCAACAATAACCTACATGTAGAATAATGAATGCAACATACAAACCTTCCACAATCAACGAAGCACTTTCAGCGAACACACAGCCTTAAAAAGGGATACACTTCCATCACGACGACGACGTCCTGCCCAGCCCAGTACGATCATTACGTGTGAGCTAGCAAGCGGTGCGAATGCCGCGATGGGTACATAACATGCCGCCGAGCGCGCGAGAGAACAAAACGTGCATCCGACGTACTTGTAGATGTGGGTGTACGTGGGTACGGTATGCACGGTTCGGTCCTGCCAGTGTGGTCCCCCCCCCCCCCCCCCCCCCCCGCCCTCGTTTTGTTTTTTTTAAGACGGCACAGATTGGGGCATAAATACGTTGGGTTAGGGTTTTTGGTTAGGGTTAGGGTTAGGGTTAGGGTTAGGGTTAGGGTTGGGGTTGGGGTTTAGGGTTAGGGTTAGGGTTTGATGGTTAGGGTTAGGATTATGATTAGGGTTAGGTTTAGGGATAGGGTCCCCAGTAGATTTTTAGGGTCCCCAATCTGCGCCGTCTAAAAAAAACACGCCCCCCGCCCCAAACTAGGTCTACTAGTATTATACAGGGCGTATCAAAAAGAAAAAATTGTCTAAATTACATTTCAAAATATTTGGAAGATTTTTCCATATTTATGGATACCCAATAGTCTCATCTATCAAGTGCAATCTACAAAACAAATTTTTGTTCACGCTTGGCTGAACACAGACGCTCTTTGTCCAGAGTGTGAAAAATGGCTTGCGCCAAATTGAAAGAAGATGGAAAATTCAGCCAGCAGTTCAAATAAGTGTTTTCATTCGGACAAATTGCTCTTTTGCTCACAGTTTTGATTATGTTATGCTACTTTAGGTATTTTCTGGCGATTTTCTGTCATATATGTTTTAAATGATTCCATTGTGTTATGCAAGGTTGATTAATATTAACATCAAGATCTTTTAAGCACAGTTATCACAAATCATGCACAGACATATTGAACCCACATGCCATTCACTCGAGTCAAGAAGAAAAGTATAAAATTAATGCGTCCTCAGATCATTCAATCAATCCAATCAATCAAGCAATCAATCGGCTGATCAATGTTTGAAAAACTGATTTATTTGTTAGTTTATTCGTTCAATCAGCCGATTGATTATTTCAATGACTGAAAAGTGATTAATTGATTATTGGGTTGATTCCCTGAACGACTCAATGACTGACTAACTGATATATCGGTTGATGTATCGTTGGGTTGATTGATTGATTGATCGATTGATTGATTAATTGATCAATCAGTTGATTGATTAATTGATCAATCAGTTGATTGACTAATAGAATGAATGATTTGAATGTTGATTAATTTTGTACCATTACTGCATTAATGAATAATTGGCATATTGTGAAAACTGTGCTTTAAAGATCTTGAAGTAATTACACACTCTAATTCTCACCAATTGATTTAGAAATGAAATCATTAAAATTACGATAAAGCTGACAAAAAAAAAATCTCAGACTATCATGGCATAATCAAAGCTTGACAAGAGCAAAAGAGCAATTTCTTTAAATGGGAGCACTTATTTGGATTGCTGGCTGAATTTCCATCTTCTTTCAATCCAGCCATCTTCTCAGATGGAAATGAACAAACAAACAAACAATTTGGCGTAAACAACACTTTGGACAAAGAGCGTCAGTGTTCAGCCAAGCGTGAACAAAAATTTGTGTTTTTTTTATTGCACTTGATAGATGAGACTATTGGGCCTCCATAAATATGAAAAAATCTTCAAAATATTTTGATATATGTAATATGTAATATGTAATTCAGACAATAAAAAAAAAGTGTAACTTTTTTTTGATACGCCCTGTAGTATCGAAATCCTCTCGCCGCGCGCTCGTGCCGGTACAATACAACTGTACAACCCACAGTGTGGCAAAGGTAGACAGTAGTGTCACTAGAGCGTGCGCCTCTCTAAACGTTACACTCTTTACTTTACAAGGCTGTCTCGCCGCGCTGCATGTGAATGGATCACGGATTTCACGTAAGTAGCAGGCTAGGCTAGCCGAGAGGAGCTGAAGCTGTGTGGGCCCGGGGCCGGGTGGCGTGGCGGTCGACCGTGGTCGGTCTGGTCGGAGGTCTCCATGCCATAAAGTCACTGACGTCCTGGTTCAGTTGGAATCCAGTCTGGGTATGTATGCCCATAACTCCATTCTTGTTTAGACTAAAGCTGCTAACGAACAGGAAATAAAGAAAAATGTAATACAGGATCTTTAAAAAAAAAATTAAATCATGACTTCTAGAATAGATCTAACTGCTAATGAGTGCTAACGTTAGGGCCTAAAATACAAGTGAGGTACCGTCATGGCGGAGGCCCTAACTGTACTTAACTGTAGTGTAGACACTTGACAGCCCAGTCGCTGTTCGTACAAAAGGTACTTACACGTAGCGACAGCTGTATTCGCACAGCGTACTTTAAAAGTGAAAACAAAGTTCTGGTAAGGGCTTGAGAACCAGTCGGGCATCATTTCATATTTATATCGAAAGAGTCTACAAAGAAACTTACCTGGCTGACGTGGTTTGCCGGAATGATTAGTCGTTTTGGAGTATTTTGAGAAAAAAAAAAATAAAGTAGGTAGACCGACTGTTTTATTCCAGAAGGCTCCAGACTAACTCGGTCTCGGGGAAAACTCGACCCTATTTCAGACAATTTACACACAGTTCGTGATCGCCATGTTCATCAGTACGCTATAATAGGGAGCTTTAGATTTTAGACGCGCAGACGTTCAAAGGAAAAAAACATGATCTGAGCGTGTGCAGTAGCGCGCGTAAAGTCAATATTTTTAGTATTTTTAGCTTGCGTCGCCTTAACTGCGACCAGCCCCAAAGTGCAGCGTTGGGGCTGCGCAGTTTTCGCATTCAAATCTTAATGTTGTACAAAACGGGTAGAGGGAGAGGAGAACGTCCAGCGCAAGCGTCGGCTCAAACGTCCGCGCGTCAAAATCTAAAGCTCCCTATTACTACGGGTACCAAACGAGGCCTTACTGAGCAGACAGGAATGTGCGCGCTAATCCTGTACAAAACAAATGGACAGCGCGCGGTCCTCAAGCCTACCTAGTATACGCACATCACCTCAGTTGCTGAGACGCGCGGTCTTTGAAGTTTTTGTTGTTGTTTATCAAGCGTCTTTGATTGTTTTTAGAGGTGCTTGACTCCCAGGCACACACTACAGTTGTAATTTTGCATGCGCGCCAAAGAGATTTTTGATGCGCGCGTTGTAACAACTCGGACCATTACTGCGAGTAGCCAGAACGCTACAATGTAGTTTAAATTATACAGGCCGCTCCATATGCGTATAGTACAATGTATCACTGTACAATCCAGAGGGACAACCAATACAACTCATCCCGCCGTCAAGCAAAGCGAGGCCGAGTTATCCCCGAGTCCGAGTCCAGCCTGACCCCGTTCGGGTAAGTTCTGAGACTGATCGTTTTTGGTTAATATTTCCCATTTTCGTCGTTACCCATCGAATATCTTGTTATTACAGCGTTATTCCGCACATTTCCTAGGCATACGTTCACATTTTGGAGCAAAATTTGACAACTTTTGCAGGCGTACCAGAACTTTGTTTGGGCTTTAAGCGTCTGGTCGGGCTACAGACACTGCTGCAGTGCTGGGGTGGAAGGATTTTTTTGGGGCTCATTTTGCAATACTGAATAGGCCTAAATTAGAATCTCTTCAAGTCAAACAGTTAGTAAACACAGTGATGTGGTATAAACTTTGATAGATTTTTCGAGACTTGGGGTGGTATTCTGAAAATCTTCCTAAGTTTCTAAACAAATAAAACAAGCAAAATACAAGGATACATCATACAAGCTGATAGAGGCCCTAGAGGCTTTCCCAGGTGCACTTCCCTATATAGTTTGAACATTGCTGGGTTGGGAAAAAAACAACAACAATCAAAATCACTATGGGCACATGCATGGCCCTTGGGCCTATCCAACCAACTTTGATAAGGAAGCACATCAGGGAATAGTTGAAACGGACACACGTACACACACACACACACAAAAAAAAAAAACCAACAACAACAACACACACACACACACACACAACAACAACAACAACAACAACAACAAACCCTTTTTAAATACAATGCTCTACAAATAATTAAAAATTGAGCAGTTACACTTACAGCAACCCCAACACGTACACTGCAACAGCGCCCTGGAGTTACATATACATATACCGATGTGTTGGCTCAGTGAGTAGAGCGGCTGCCCTCACAATCGGGAGGTCATGGGTTCAAACCCCGGCCGCGTCATACCAAAAGACGTTAAAAGATGGGAGTTGCTGCTACCTTGTTTGCCGTTCAACAGTTGAAAAGGTTAGAGCAACGTCGATCTGGCGCTGCTCAGTGGCTGCCGGGCCCACGATCAATTGGGCAAGAAGAATTTCCATTCTCGGACAATAAAATTTGGAGTTTATATCCAAAACAATTATTATTATTATTATTATTATATGGTATGATAGCTGCTGATGGCAAACTTGAGCATTGGTGTCCTGATAAGGAGGTGTTTAGACTTTAGAGAAGGGGTGGTGTTATTTTCTTCATAATTTGTACTAGAAACAACACAGTACCGGTAACAACTGTATGCCTAGATTCTTCAGTATCATAGACTTTTTGTGTGGCTTTTGCCTTTGATGTTCCATGCTCCAAGCTGCTCTTTCAATGCTCATGTCCATTAATGGGGTTTGGATATAAGCATGAGGTTCTTGATTTTCATAATTTAAAGCAATATTGTAAAATTATAAGCAATTCAAAAGGTATTTCCAAGTACAGTGTAAATATATGTTCAAATCCTGTATAAAGTGTATCGTACTTGGTGAGAGTATTTTGCGGAACAAATCTTTCCACGACCGGTATTTGTTCATATCTTGATCCAGACTTCTCGTTAAGAAGGCTTACCCCATGCATGCTGCCATGACTGAAAATAAGAACAAGATAAGAATATTTGCAGAAATAGTGAAGATACCTCACAAAAAAATTTATTTCATTTGTTTTGTGCACATTTATGCATAAATTGGTTTGCCAGGTTTAGCATTCTAAAAAATGTTAAATCTTCCAAAGATCCAGAGTAATTCAGATTTTGTGAGGGATACAGTGTGAGATTTTGCTGTTACTTGGAATTTGTGATTAAAGGTGTTCACGAACAGTGTACAGGAAACTTGAGAGTGCAGTTATTGTTGCTAGTGTTTAATTGGGCTCCTCTTTGTTTGGATTTAATTTTGATGGGCAATTGAGCTGGGACTATAAAGCATGGTAGATAACAATGAAGGGGGTATAAATTAGCTCTTTGTGCTTCGTGCCTTCTCTGTATCCACAGCCAAGGAATTTAATAGCAGTATAAAGTGTTTTGTTAGGGAATTAAGTTGGCCACCTTGAATGAGCTTGTTGGAAATTGTGAGAGACAACAGATTTGGGGTTCCTTCGTAGTTGTGGTTTGTTGTAGAGGTTTAATTTTGGGTGTGGGAGGAAGAGTTGAATTTTAGATCTCGCCGAGTACAGACCTACAGTATGTAAGGGAAGACAATTTTGTGACAATGATGATAAGCTACTGCTCATCATCAGTCAGTCTGAGAATAAAGTGACAGAGTTGTGTCGTCTCAGAAGTTTGAAATATCTTGTGACACTTTAATAGATCTGGTGTATATGTAACTTTGGTTACAGATATAAAGCCACTGAGGTCAGAATGGAACTATACACCAATAGTTGAAATCTCCCTGTGTCTGAGTATACAGTATGTGTGGCAATGATGGTGATGACAGTCCCAAAAAATGAAACTGAGAAAAAGCCCACAGGAGTGCATATATGGGTGATGTGCTTCCCTGCTTTATATACAATAAAAGAGCTGTCTTTTGCTGAGCAATCTTCGATAAGACCAATTTCTTCCCGGCACAGAGCATCCGAGGGTACAAAGGAACAATTCTTATTTCTTCTCCTCTAACACCTCCCTGTTTAGAATACCTAGATCAAAGTTGTGTACTGGAAGAAACTGATTTCAACATACCGGTAGTGGTCTACTGCTACATTGTAAATTGTATGTACCGGTGTTTGTCATATCAATATATGACTTCGATACCTAAAGTTCATTTGATAATACATTTGGGCAACATTTCACATCCAGATGCACAACATGGATGTGGCATTATTTGCCCAATCTTTGCTGGCTGAGTGTGGGATTCAAGCCTTGGTTCCTTACTTGGATCAACGGATGGTTTTTATCAGTATATTGCAAATAGTATTGATACAGTTTGTATACAGACCAAGGCATTTTGACCACTATTTGCCTTTTGGTGTTATGTAATCAAATCACTAGATTCTTCATGGAAATATATATATGCATTTATATTTTAAAACATTTTTTAAATCATTTTTTCCCCTTAGCCTTATTAAGACCTACAGGTCTCTTAAAAAGGTCTTCCAGATCATCATTGCTATCACTACCTGCAACTTACTCCACAACAGCATCACTTGTTTTAGTAATAAACAATGTGAATATTTTTGACAAATTTTTGACGTCACAACAGGATTTTTTAGTACATTTGTTTTTGAGGTAGGGCTTTACAGGATGCAGAAAAAATAATTAAAAAAAATGTTTCAAAATATTATTTTCATGAAGTACCGGTAGTTAGTGATTTGTCTATAGATGTGTAGACCAAAAGGCATCACAAGAGTTCAATATAAATCCTACATTTAGATTGTAGGGAACTTTTAAGAATTTGCAGATTTATATCAGATTTTAATCATGAAATTATATAAAGTACAGTCAAACCTGTCTATAGCGGCCACCCAAGGGAAACAACAAAAGTGGCCGCTATAAGACAGGTGGGCACTTTAGACAGGCTGATGGCCATTTGAATGTCAATACTTGCATTTTATAATAGCAGACTGCACTTATTAAAAAAAACCAACCACAAACAAACCAGCAAATAAGTTTGTATACAAAAAAGTGCAGCTATTATGGGGATTCATACCGATTTGCATGAACGGAGCTCACGAGTGGTGAGTTTGATAGAGATTGATGATGTGTGAAGCGATTATGTTAACAACAAACAATACCCAGACAGGTACCATATTGTCCTTATTTAAAGGGACTTTGAGACGGCATTTTGGTAAAATTCTAAGATGTTATTAGGAGTTGTCTTTGCCTTTTTAGCATCAGGGTGGCATTACTGAAGCCTAGATCAAATCTAGTCAAGTTAAAGGTAAAGACGGCTTTTTGTGGCAGAGAGCTGCATTAATTTTGTCAATCGTGTCTGTGTAATTGTGACTTGACTAAGCTAGGACTTGGTAGAATTCATGCGATGAACATGAAAGACATCTTATTTATGGCTGATTTTAAAATGGTTCAGCCAAATTTTTGTGGCTGCTATACATGGGTAGATATTCACCACAGGATACAAATTGAGTGGCCGCTTGCCGTGTTAGGCAGGTGGCGGCTCTATAAAGGTTCCACAATACAGCAATTTCGTGCAGAAGATTTGTAAGTGGCCACTAAAAGCAGGTGACGGCAATAGAGAGGTGGCTGCTAAGACCGGTTTGACTGTATGATATCAGAGCTCGACACTTCACTTTTTTCTGTGCTGGTTCGTTAGGGCCAGACCACTAAAATCTTAGAATCTGATATTGGTGGCCCCAAAAAGTAACGTAGTGGCCCAAAGCAAATGCGACATAATATTAACAATGTCATCAACAAAGAATATGAAGTGCCCAATTAGGCAACACAGTATTTTATACTAAATTTTTTTGCACCAAAACTGTTTACAGCAATGGTAATTAGAACTTTAATAAAACAGAGCTGTAAAAATTCATCACATGAATTCTTTTCAACAGATATCTAAGATTAAGTCCAAAAGCTCTCACAGGCTATTCCTTTGGTATAGACTTTGTGGTACAGTAGACACCTGTTATGATCAAGTCCTCAGGACTGGCAGTTTTCTTTCATTATATCGAAATTTCATTTTAACTGAACAAATAAACAGTACAAAACATAGAGTGGATATTATTGCAGTTGTAATTTTTACTTCATTGTAACCGGAATTTCCTTATAACCGTGTTCGTTATAACGGGAGTGTCCTGTAAAATGGGAAATGTACACTGATGAGGATGGTTTGATTTTGCTACAACATGCATTTCCCATAGACACTTGGCCGAGTATACTCGGGACACGTCCTCAACAGGTCAAACTCAAGTGACCCCTGCTATAGCCTATAACAAAGTCCTCAGGACCAGCAGTTTTCTTTTGTTCTATTGAAATGTATAGCCGAACAGTATTAAAAGTATAATAAAGATACACTGTGTATACAACATATGATAATTTTGGGACCTAAATTTTTGCTTTGTTTTATATAGAGAATTTTGTTGTGATGGGAGTGCGCTGCACTGCTTCAGTTTGATTCAGTGAGAGGTGTAATGGTGTACCATTTCCTATTCTAGACATTCCCTGGCCTCTTTATGTGGTCATATCTGTGTTTCTCCTTAATGACTCTTTTGTAATTAACCCTCTTCCAATAACCTCCTCACAATATTCTCGCGCGACTGATAAAATGAAAAGAAAAAAGAAGAAGAAAAGTCTGTGTTGGTCTTAAACTGTGCTCAATAACCAGACACTTGTCTTCCCTATCATTTGTCCAGTCTTTCTGTGTTCTGATATGTTGAATGTTGTGTCTTTATGTCTGTTGATATTTCTAATCTCCCTCAAATATCAGGAGTTGCCAAGACTCTTCTCAACATGGAAACGGTATCTTCTGTGGCAACATCACTGTTGCCCCTGACAACAGCTGGAAACCTGCTTCCCATGTCAGATGTCTTGTGGATGGTCATCGTCGGTTTTATCATCTCATTTGTATTGTCTATTGCCCTTGGTGCTAATGATGTGGCCAACTCCTTTGGGACATCAGTTGGAGCAAAGGTCAGTGAGTTTTACCCTGCGTTCACATTCCCCGCGTTCACATTGGTCCCCGCGACGCGGGGAAAGTCCCGAGCTGTGGGACTTTCTCCTCCAAAACCATAATGTGAATGCTCGCTTGGACTTGTCCCCCCCCCCCCCCGTCCCCCGTCCCCGTCCCCGCCAAGCAAGTCGGGTACGGGGACAAGTTTTGGAGGGGAGAGTGACCTTGGGGCGAAATTGATAGCGTCCAGCTGTGGTCATCAAATGTGCACATGCGCTATGCCTGGCAGAGCTCGCCCCAAGCCCCAATTGCCCCCACAGCTCAGGGACAGATGAGATACCAATGTGAACGGTCAGTCGTAAAAAAGATAAGATCTCTTATGGCTGTCCCCGCATCGCGGGGACCAATGTGAACTCGGGGATTGGTTCCCGCGATGGGGGGAGTCCCACACTGTGGGACTTTCTCCTCAAAAACCATAATGTGAAAGCTTGCTGGGACTTGTCCCCTCGAAGCAAGTTGGGTATGGGAACAAGATTTGGAGGGGAGAATGACCTTGGGGCAAAATTGATAGCGTCCAGCTGTGGTCATCAAATGTGTGCATGCGTGATGCCTGGTTTCGAGTGGCAGACCTTGCCCCAAGCCCCAATTGCCCCCACAGCTTGGGGACAGATGAGATAGCAGTGTGGACGGTCAGTTGTAAAAAAGATAAGATCTCTTGTGGCTGTCCCTGTGTTGCAGGGACCAATGTGAACAGGGACCAATGTGAACGCGGGGTTAGAGACATTTGGAACACATACTAGTCCCCATTCCCTGTAGATATTACTCAAAATTCTAAGGTCGGGTGCTGGTGATTTGGGTGCTCAACAGAATATGCGCTCACACCACTGTGGTCTTTAATGCATAAATTGTCATGTGTAACTCACATTAACTATCCCTTTAAATCTGTGAAGTAGCTGGGGTGTGCTTTATAAGTGATGTGCTCAATGTTTTCATGCAGTTTTTATAACGTCACTGAGTGTCTGCAATCACATTGTGTGACACATACTGTCTTGTCATATTACTATTTTGTGAAGAAAAAATATTGGAAATGTAAGTCAATTACAAAGTGTTTATTTCAAGTTGCATTCATGGGGCAAATCTCTTTTACATACTTTAATCTTCATAATCTTTTGTTCAATCTTATCAAATTCTGATATATACAGCTGTATGAAACATTTCATTTAGTATTTACCACAACTGCATTGTTACTGATACTGACCATATTTTGAATATGTGGCCATAATCTGCCTTCTTTCTTTTTTTTTTTTGTATCCTGTTTTTGAAAGGTATTGACACTCCACCAAGCTCTGTTCCTGGCAACCATTTTTGAATCCCTTGGTGCTGTGTTGCTAGGGTCAAAGGTTGCCCAGACAATCCAAAAAGGAATCTTTAATCCAGACATGTATGTTGGGATGGAAGAGACCCTCCTAGCCGGGGAGATAGCAGCTTTATCAGGTGGGCTACGAGTCATGTAATGGATGGATTTAAGTACATATGTACTGTATTTTGATTTCCAGACCCTCTATCATAAAACATTCCCCCCTTGTTTCAGTATGCAATCATCACTATTCTGTGTATGCTATATATTTTGTGAATGATGATTGATTTTTGATTGACAACTACAGTAATGGAATGAAAAATACTTATGAACTAGTAATATCCCTTTTTTTTAAGGAGAAAAGTTATTAATTTCCACACTGGCAACAGTGTTTTCCAGTGTATTTGTCCAATAGGAAGCAATATCTATGTGAGTAATTTATTTTACAAACATCAGTCAACTTGCAAAATGTGCAAAAATGATAAAACCTCAAAGTGTATTGCATATGCCAGGTATTCAATATAAGGATATTCTTCAGAAGAGATTATACTCCATTCAGTGTAAGCATACATGTACAGTTCGACCTCGATTATCCGGCCATGTCGGGACTGGCGCTTATCCGCATAAGCAAATTGACCGGATATGGGAGACACAATGTTAGCTGCTGTCCAAGCTGCCATCCCAGTGCACTGGCAGTTAGGCAGGTAGCGTACCCCGCAACGGTGGTGTAATCTATGCTAGCCTGCGCAAAATTTATAGATCATGACTGCTTACTTTTGCGATGATAATGTAGTGTGAATTTATGTTAGTTCTGTTGGGAATATTGTAGGTAAAACGTGTGAGTTTTGTAGAAATTTTAATTGAGTTTAAAGTCACTGTTTTTTCTCAATTTTTGGATGAAAAAAAAAAAGTCCTTCTCTGCGTGAATGCGCCCAGATAATAGAGATTTTCGGATAAAAGGAGGCCGGATAATTGAGGTCGAATTGTATGTAGATTTTTTTTTTCTGCTTCATATGATTATTTCCAGAACTGGGAACTCTTTATTGAAAAAAAAAAATGTTTGATTAAAAACTGGCACTTATTCAAAAGGAAGGCCAGTGTAGATATGTGGTAAAACAAGCTTTACTAATGTGTCTTTGAGTACACACATTTCAGATTGATGGTCATAATATATTTAAGTTACCAGTGAGTAAACAAAGCTTGGTATCTGTATGAATACACACATCTGGATCAATGGATGGCTGGAGGCTTACTCTTCTCTTTTAGACCCCTCATCAGATGGACCAGTGAGGACTTTCCATAATTTTTCCAAATCAGCCTTCATTTACATGTTTCATTTTAATTTCAGTCCTTTTATCAACGTTGCTGTTGGCTTCCGGGCTACTTCTGACTTTACTTTTTAGATCCTAAACAGAGTCAAAGCAATGAAATGTTTGGTTGCATAAAAAGTCTTTTTCATTCAGAATATAAATGACTTGTTAAAAACAGTCCAATTAATACAAATATTGTCTCACTCTGCATCCCATGACAGCATGCGCAGTGTGGCTGTTTATAGCCACAGCTCTGAAGATGCCTGTCTCTGCCACCCACAGTATTGTTGGAGCAATGCTGGGATTTCACCTCGTCATCTTCCAGTTTGAAGGGGTAGAGTGGAAGGAAATAGGTTTGATTGGTAAGTGATTTACACAGCATGTGATGATAATGAGGATAGTTCTGTGCATTTTACTGTTTACCTGTTTCAGTGTCATGAGACTGGACCCCGTGACATTACCTATATTAGTTGGTTTTCTATTGGCTGCTTTCCCATTTCCTCT
This sequence comes from Diadema antillarum, assembly GCF_040938485.1. Lineage (NCBI taxonomy): Eukaryota > Metazoa > Echinodermata > Echinoidea > Diadematoida > Diadematidae > Diadema > Diadema antillarum. The sequence continues at coordinate 516,129 of NW_027271042.1, read as the reverse complement.
CTCTCTCTCTCTCTCTCTCTGCCCATTTTCATAGTCAATACTTTGAAATGATGAGACTATCATGACTTGACATTGACCAATCTATTTTCAATTCAAAATAGGTCAATGGCAATACTGTGCCAAAGATGTGTGTGCTGTGTATACAATGTCTGTCACATGGGAGTGAGCTCATTGTCATGAGTTTCCTGCTAGGCATCAAACTACAACAATAATAGAAACAACATGAATTTCAATATCTGATAGAAACACATGTGTGAAGCAATGGTTACATGAAGTATCAGTCATAGCACAATACATTTTGATTACAGGCATATCAGTACTGCAGATAATTAGTAGTATTTCCCTAACAAAATCTAATGCTCATTTTATGACTGAAATGTAAAAGACATTAATTCATTCATACATAAAGAGGTATGCGCCACTTTGTCTTGTTTTACAAATAGGCTATGAAACTTAAGACTGAAGTTGAATATATTGGTAGAAATGAGAATTGTAATTCAATTAAGCTCAAGACTTTGACTTTTAAAAGAACACAAATTAATATGATATGAGAGTGAGATGACAGTACTGTGAAATGAATTGGCAATTATTATTCTTTTAACCTATTGAGGACGGGCTGATTTTGTTACAGCATAGACACCTGCCCGAGTACCTGGTATACTCATGACTCTTCCTCAACAGGTTAAAGCAATTTTGATTGCCATAATAATGAAAGGTACAAATTTATATATACAAATTGTATATTCAGTGAGAAATTGAGGGATCCACCATCAAAGAACTGAATTTGTAATCTGCAGGTGTCTCAAATGTCAACACAACCCTTAATGCCAGTTGTGCCACCTGGGCCCCATTTCATAAAGGATGTTAGGATAGCAACTCTTGCTGGAATGGCAACTTCCAGTGGCAGCAGCCAATCAGGGAGCTGGATTCTTGTCGTTACCATGACAATTGCCATTCCAGCAAGAGTCGCTATCATATCAACTTTGTATAAAATGGGGCCCTAGAGTTCAAAACTGTCTTGTGGACGTCAAACTTTGACCATGTCATAATTTCTTGTGATTTCATGGACAAAAGATGCACATAATTCATACGTCCTCTTTTATTGACCAGTATAGAGGTTTGAATATCAGCATGTTCAAAGTCATTTCTTACATACAATGTTCCATTGACTGTAGAAGAAATCATGTGATGTAACAGAAATATGTCTTTAGTATGTCACAATACAGTGTCACATGTATGATGTTGAGTCTATGCTGACAATTTTCTTCTCTAGTCTGTTCACTTTGCCTGTCTTCTGTGACTTATTAGAAGCTGTAAAATCAATACTGCCAAGCAAGAAATTTTCATGAATTGGAGGCGATGGCCTCTTTGGTGGCATGACATTTTGTGAATTGCCTCCAGATGGCATTCAGTGCATATGGCAGAGAAAAGAACTTACCGTAAAGTTCCGTGTATAAGACGCACTATTTTTTCGTCGGAAAACATTGAAAATCGGGGGTGCGTCGTATATACGGGTACAGTCGAATTACGGAAAAAGATCTGTCATGTAAATTTACACCCAATTTTATAAGGTCACCTTGGGGCCATGTATGCCCATCGACGTTTGGAAGGTAAGCAATCACTAAAACTTACGGATAAATGAGCGATCTTTCAATCTGGACACACACAAAAGCTGCAAATACGGGATAAACTTACATCGGCCTTGTGCAGTAACGATGTATCAATCTGGCCATAGACAACAGCTGTAACAGCACTGCTACCGATGTATCAGTCTACCAAGCTACATTGTACCAACAGCCAACCTAGTAGCTGAAATACGCGATGTACAGGTATCATTACTAAATTACCGATACCGTAAAACATATCAATGTACTAGTATCAATATGGCCATAGACAAAAGCTGTAAAATACGGAGTAGAATCGACACTATTGTCACCGTATGAAATATGAACGATGTGTGAAGCATGCATGCATATCCATGGCGTTCGTTTGCATGCTCTTCACGAGGCCATCACAGGTAGGATAGCATAGCTACACTGTGTAGCTAGCTAGCTAGCTAGCAAGCCTTGTGCAAAGGCAGCAGCTGCAGAGCTAGAGAGGCTCTTGCAATGGACTCGCGTCGTGCACACAGCGATCGGATCGGAGCGCGCTTGCCCGTTGCGCGCTGTGTGTGCAAGTCCATTGCTCTGAAATTATAGGGAGCTGCCTTTTGCAAAAGGCTAGCACTGTGCATACAAGCATGGTACAAGAGACACACTTGTTACTGGTAAGCCCTCCAGGCGAAACAACAGTGAGTGTAATTACCGTACGCACCGTACGTCTCGCCGTACGATCCCTCTGCCACACTTGTTGATGTTTTTCTTATTTTTCGTAATGAACCTTCCAGTCTGACATGCGTCAATATGCGAGACACCCTCTGCTATGTATGATAGCAAAGATCGTACTGTACACTCATGAGTACGATATGATACATGTACCACGATTGAGATGAATACCGTTAAAAGAAAGCATAAAAGGAAACGAAAAATAGAGCAAATACATGCTGCATTCTAGGGAAATTTTGAGCAGAAATAATATGTATGACACAAGCAATATTTGCATGGAAATTTTCGTGTTTTTTTTTTAAATTTTAGGTCCAAAAGTAGGGGTGCGTCTTATACACGGGTGCGTCTTATACACGGAACTTTACGGTACGCACATTTTAATTTCCCGAATTTTGGTTGCACCAAGTGCACGAAAGTAAAATGCTCACAAAAATTTCTGGTTGTCCAGTATCCTGTTCACTGTGTTGAAAAGCTAAACAAGAAATGAAAGATTAAATGTCCCTGTCAAGCTAAAGAAAGTAATCGACTGCATTTGTTCGTTTGTTTGTTTGTTTCTTTCAACAGTTCTCTCCTGGGTGACATCACCGGTTTTGTCTGGTCTTTGTTCTACTGCCATCTACATCATCATGAGATACTTTATTCTTACAAAGGTAGGAAGTGGCAATGTGCATGTAGACTTTATGGTTCTTTATACTGTCCTACATGTATTTATTCTTGTTAGTTTGACTATTTGATTTTGAACAAATGGTCAAATTGAATTAGAGGATAAAGACCATGAACAGTCTATTCATGTAAAGCTGCTGAGTATGCTATTCATCTGGACAAGAACTAATTTTTGAGCACATTTCACTCATATAAGAGTTGTATTGTGTATTATGAATGTGCAGTAAGAGAATGTTTTATCTACAGGTGCTTTCTTTAAATGAATATAATCTGAAATATATTTATGATGACCTTATAAGAATTATGTTCAATATGCCCTATGACAGTGCTCTATGCAATATCTTGTGAGTATATTGTGGAATATTTTACAATTATACCACATGGTATGAGACAGTTTAGACCAAATGTGGAATTCCAATTCTAAATATATATGCTTTGAGATTGCTTGATGGACATGCCTATCAAATCTACTGTTCTGTAGCTCTTTATGTTTCCTGGTTTATAATCTTGATGAAATGTGTATGTCTAGTGAATCCATTTATTGATGTCAACATAAAAAAGGATAAAAAACAAACAAACAAGCAAGCAAACAAACAAACGAACGAACAAACAAACAAACAAACAAACAAACAAAACCTGGCACTACCAAAGTCATTCATCGCAAAACAATTTTGGTTATCTTCCAGTGTTACACAAATTAAAAACCCTGAGAAATTTATTCAATGTGGTCTCTTTGCAGACAGAACCACTGGAGCCAGGTCTACGGTCACTGCCAATCTGGTATAGCCTGGTGGTCATTGTCAACTTCTTCTCAATATTCTATGATGGACCTGAAGGTAACAATCCTAGACCAAGAACCACTCTTTGAATTACAAATTACATTTATAGGTCAAATTGATAAGAGTGATTCCATAAATCTGATGAATGTAATGTACACTTATTTTATAGATCTGAAGTCTAATGTCAATAAACTACAGGCAAGTCCCATCCTTGGGACTGTTAGTAGTTTTCTTTTATCATCTAGAAGTATATTACAACAGAACGAATTAAGCATATGAATATACATATAGATAGTGATTTTTGTGCCCTTAATTTTGAACCCATTGTAATGAAATTATGTTATGACATTGCTTATAACTGGTAGTGGAAAATTAATGCCCTGTCTTACCTCTTTCCCCATAAAATGATATTAAATACAATATGAATTCTTGTCACCAAATTGTAGTATATACAGCTAGAGCTTTGTCCCCTAGACTCCACTTATAATGCAGGGTATTCAAACTTCTGCCACTACCCTCCTGCCACCAGATTAGTGTCCTGCTGCCATCCTTGTAGTAAAATGGCATTGCCCCTGATCAGAATCCAAGTGGCTATACTGTCATCAAAAAGGTATATCCTGCCACACCAAATTTGTAATACAAGTGCTGCCACTGTTATTGTCAAAAAGCTACAGCCCAACCCCCTCCCCCATTGCATACCGGTAATGAGAGGCAGGGGTGCACTACAAATCACAGTTTTTGTGTGTAACTTGAGATAAAATGTAGGCATGTGCTGAGGGATAATACCTGGTAATGAGCATGCAAATAGTAAGCAGGTAGTTGCCTGAAATGACAGTGGTGAAAGGTCGAAGGTCAAATATTTATAGATTCAGCTGAAATTTCTTTATACAACCATGAATTCTACTTGGAATAAGCCGAATGGCAATGTAATTTTTGAAAGGTAAGGGTAAAGATCAACAAATTTAGCTAATATGTTATTTTTTAACTGTAAATTCTGCTAAGAATAAGTTCAGTAGTAGTGTAATTTGTTGGAATGGATAAAGGCAAATGGGATACTTCCTTTGTGCAAATAGAGTTAAAAGTCCTTCAAGGGGACAATGTCAAGGGCAGTGAGCTTTATCAAAATATGAATGAAGGGCCCTGTACCACTTCTTGTAGATATAGAGATAGCATGAGTGGCAGAGGCTTTTCAGCCTACTGTGCACTGCAGTGGAATGGCTCTAGTTGATGTTAACTAGACACTTCTCAACATTTCTTGTCAGTGAATTGTGAACCATCCAACATGATCAATTCTTACATTAGAGTATAAAGCCATTGAGGAAGAGCTGATTTTGCTGTGACACACATTTCCCATAGACACCTTTTTGAGTGTACTCGGGGACTCATCCCCAAGGGGTTAATAGAGCATGCTAAATTTCAACTTAATCTGATAATCCCTTCATTGTTGTTGCACTGGTGGTTTTTATCCTGTTTTTGTCCCATTCATTGCACAGCTAGCACAGCATGGTATTGAAAAGATTAAATGCTTGAAAAGACCCTGTATTTCTGAGCCTCTTTTCTCAGTTCACATGTATCCCGAATGTGTGCATTCTTTCCATTTTTTGTTAAGATAATTTAGGAGAGTTCATTAGAATTGAGTTATAAATACATCATTTTAAAGCTTAGAGTCTGCTCTTTCAGAATCTGCCTGTCACGAAAAATCTATGTTTGGCAACTTTTTTGGGGGTTTTTGTGATGTAGGGTCACATTATTCTAAGATTATTGCCAAATTATGGCATTGTTTTTGTTAAATTTAAAAACACAATTTATGGAAAGTATTTGCTCCCAATGTGGAGGATAGTCACTCTTGAAAATGACATGGTTTCATGCAAAGCAGTAATGTGTGTTGTTGTTTTTTAATGACACAGTGCTTGGTTTCCACCTGATTCCACTGTGGGCAGTGTTTGTGATCAGTTTTGGCTCAGGATTTGTCACTGGTCTGATTGTCTGGTTCTTGGTTGTACCTCATGTCAGAAGGAAAATTACAGGTATACATCTCAATTGATTGCCACTCTATGTGAAGACTTTATCAATAAAGAAACAGTTTGCATCATAGCCCTCAAAGATTGTGAGTAGAATTCAGTAAATTCAGTTAATAAATTAAATCAGCCACTTTGACACTGTCTTCATTCAAAGTGTATGCAATTAATGAGTCAGTGCTAGTCAATTTCTAATTTACCATTGTCATGTACAAAGATGTGTTTGAATGTAAGTTACCTCTGCTCATGCAATAGGAAAGTGGGTTGGATTTACGGGTAGCAAAAGTCAAGTTAATGTTAATAATGGGAGGGGGTCATTATCAATATGGGTTTGCCCTTTGAGGCATTGAAGTCACAACTAGTGCTAAATCTGAAGGAGTTTAGAAAGTTTATTAGTGTGTAAATAAGCCTCCAGCAGATGAGGTAAAGATGCCTTCTTTGTGAAATGTCACAGAACAAAATTACAATTTAGATTGCAAAGCTGTTCACTGAATGAATATCTGTATTGAGACTCGAGCAGTACACAACTTTTTTTTTGCAGTTTTTGTATTTTTTTATATCACTTTTTCCGACTCTGCTATCCATATCATGTAGAAAGTAAAAAAAAAACCAAAACAACAACAACAAAACTTGAATGAAGGGAAACAATTGATTTAATCATTTCATATTCAAGGCATGACAAGATGTTTTTAACACATTTACAATATCATGTGTGTATGCTGTGGGTAACTTAACTCAGTTTATGATATATGTCATTATCTATTTTTTTTCCTTGTTTGTATCACTAAGAATGATATTCATATTGTGATTTTGTCTCTTTTTAATCTGAAGCAGGTGCACAGGATGCAACGCAGGATGAAAATCAGTCCATCATGAAAAAAAATGTTGCCTACTATTCCCATGATGACATGAGCCTATTAAAGGCTAGTCAGGAAATGGCCACAGGGGACAGTGAGGAAGGTGTGAGCAGTGAATGTGATTCTACTCAACTAATCAAAGAAGAGGTGAAGAGCGATGAAGCAAAAGGGAGAGATATGGAAGAAAGACAAACTGAGCAGAGCACAGCAAGAGAAAACAAGAACTCTGAGACGGATGATGATCATCCCCATGTCAGAGCACTATGCTCTCCTCTTCAAATTCTCTCAGCTGTTTTTGCTAGCTTTGCTCATGGTGGAAATGATGTAAGGTGAGTATCTTTATATTGAATGATATCAGACTAATCTAACTCAAATAATTTGATAGTGTCAGGTTAATCTGAGGCTGAGTAATATGTCATATCAGGGTAGACCGAGACTGAGTAGAAAGTGATATCGGGGCAATAGTTAAGACTGGGTAGAAAGGGATATCATGCTAGTCTAAGACTGAGTAGAAAGACATATCAGAATAGTCTGAAACTGAGTAGAAAGTGATATCAGGTTAGCCTGAAACCGAGTAGAAAATAAGATCAGGCTAGTCCAAGACTAAGTAGAAAGTGATATCATGTTAGTCTGAGACCAGGTAGAAAGTGATATTGGGTTGGTCTGGGACTGAGGACAAAGTATTGTGAGGTTAATCCGGTATGTACTAAGTAGAAAGCGTTGTCAATTTTGTCTGAATGTTGAGTTGGTGTTGCTGGGATAGTCTGAGACAAAGTAATGCATGGTGTTAGATTATTTTGAGATCGAGTAGAAAGTGCTGTACACTGATGCATTCTTTTCTTTGCTCACAGTAATGCCATCGGCCCTCTTGTGTCTATCTGGCTGATATTTCAAAGTGGGAATGCAGCTCAAGAAGATACAATCCCTCTCTGGGTTCTGTTTTATGGGGCTACTGGGATCTCAGTGGGTCTCTGGGCCTTGGGTAGACGTGTCATTGAGACAGTTGGAGAAGACATCACGAAGCTGACCCCATCTAGGTAAGATGACTTCAATCAGCGATGTCAAAATGGATAAACTTGAACTTATATTCTCTAGGATTAGAAATTCATTGAAGGATACAATTAGATTCAGCAGTGTGGTACAGTGTACCTCTGGCACTCACATAGTATTGTACCTCTGGCACTCATGCAGTGTTGTGCTTCTTGTCGGCCATTTGGCAGATTTCATTCAAATTCGAGTAGGATTATCATGAGAAAGTCTAGCTCCCGTGGTGTTCCAACTTTCTATCAAACATGCTGCAGTATTGGATTTTCTTCAAAGTTTGCATAGAGGCTTGCTATCCAGTTACAGAACGTGACCACACGTTAATGTTTTAGTGGTGTTGTCCTCATTGTAACAGCTGCTACCAAGTGTGCCCTGCAGTGCTAAGTGTTGTGAGAATGTATTTAACTCTATGCGTGCCACATTAATTCTTTGATCCAAAGGTCTGTGTGTGAAATTTGTGCATATTTGTCACATTGGCACTGAAAGGGTTATGAATAGCAGAAGCCAGATTGCATTTGTGAACTTGTTTCATGTTTGAGATAGTGAGACTCTACCTGCTCCTTGTCAGCATTGTTTATCCCTTGGGTGAAATAGTACGTTAAAAATCCCTCAAACCATGTATAGTAAGGAGAAGCAAATATATACCAGGTAGAACTACATGTAGTAATATAGAAGTGAAGAGAGAGAGATAAAAAGAGCATTAGAGTTACTATATTACAGTAGGGTTGTTGCAATGAATGCAATCTAGATGCCACTCAATTTTTACCCGTTCTATCTAAAGCAGCCACAAGTCACTGGCAACACAACCGAGAAAAAACAGAATTAAGTTAAGGTACCGATAAAAAAAAAAAATAATAAATAAATAAAAGTTTGACTTTTGGCTTATTGGAAACTATAGGGTTTTATCTACCACTGAATTAAGTTTCAAGGTGTCAACGCTAACCAGAAAAGTGTGAAATTTCTGACTATTTGTAGGCATTTATTTTTTGGCTTGCCAGTTTTTGCTGTGCAACTTGAGTGAGGGCTTTGCATGGCGATTTTATAAGCTCTGCCCCCTAGTAACTGCTCAAAGCTGATTGGCTGGTGATGACTTACTTCACTGAAGTTGTTCATTACCAAAGTGCAAGTTACAAAGCATGATCTATTATAAACTCAAGGCATTATTATTTCTATTGAAGAGACAATTTCAGGGAGCATAGGAGAAACAAGCAATAAACAGCTTGTGCCCCGTTGGCTGAACAGATGTAATCTTGTATTCAGTTGTGGTCCTTACTGTTGATTGACAGTTGCGCCCCCTTACTTGACCAATAATTCTGAATGGTGCAGCTTTTGAGATTTTCACATACAACATGTACACAGCCTCTGTTGTACCCCATTGTACCAGTGCACTGGAGATTGAGTCACATACTCGCAAGCAAAATAACATGTGCTGTAAACCGCTTGAGAAGCCCCTTTTTTCTAGTGCTAATTAAGACAGATATGTCAGGGAAAACTCTATTTGCCAACTGTTTTTAGTTATAGTGCCCTCAGTGTCATGACTTCTATACAAAGGGGAATTTTTAATGTCCCCTTTTGTGCTCAAATTAGTGCCTTGTTACTTCATAGATTCCTTCAGATTTGCGCAGAGTTGAACGAACCATGGGTGCGGAATAACGAACACCTCTAGGTTGTGATTGTGTTGCTTTCATTGATCCCTCGTTTACTCAGCAAACCAATCAGCACCCAGTTGGTGAATGGAATGCTATAGAAGTCACTGAGGCCAATGACAATCCTCTTTGCAGAAATGCCAACTGTTACTCTTTTACAGTTTGTACTCTTCTTTTTTTTTTGGTCAAAAATTCTGCAGGTTTCATAGAAAAAAATGGTTTTTCTTAATTGTATTAGATACATATTGTATGTGTTTTGCAGGAAAGGTAAAAATACTGCCTCCTCCCCCCCCCCCCCCCCCACTTCTTTTCTGGAGCTTATTTCATAAGGAGTTGGGATTGATCTTATGCTTGATATTTTTTAGCGTAACTCGTTGAATTGAGCATAAGTCCTGTTTTATAAAGACACTATGCTTGATTTCAAGAAAAATCAATCATAACTTTCAGTAGATTGAGCCTCACTTGCAATCAATTGCAATGTTGTTTATGAAACGCAATTTGCTTTTGATTGCAACTTACGCTCAATCTTCATGAAACAGGTCCCAGCCCTCAGAATATCGCAATGTTCTTTCAAACATTAGTATCCCTGTCTGTGATCTAAGATTGGTATTAATTGGTATGTTCCTGTCCCAAAGAGTTTACATTGATACACAGTTCATTGCGTGCTGGAACACTTCTTGAGCCATTAAACTGTGGTATGTTGTGGTTTGCTTGATGAGTGTCTAATATTATGGTGAGAATGGCATATTTTCAAGTGGTTAAAAAAAGTGTCAATGGTGATGTATTTTTTGTAAGTATGGACCCAAACCTACACTTTAGATGCTGAGTTCACCGGTCTAGTTTCAAATAATATGGCTCATCTACCATCTTCACAATTAATGTACCAATGTGTAGGATTGGTCAGTTGTGGGTAAAACATGGAACCATGTCTCATTGTTATAGTTGGCCTGCCAGGAGCAGTCTACTTTGAGTGTGTGACAGGCTGCAATGCCCAGTCTATAGGGACACAGCAGTCATCCTGTACAAGCTAAAGGAATAATTATAGAGCCACAATTTGTACATTACTCTTAACACCACCTCCACTCCCTTGAGTTGCCTAGGGCGGAGGGAATCACGTCACTGTCAGAGACTCCAACTTTCCCGCTTTCGACGGGAGATCTCCCGCCGAAAGCCCATTTTTGCAGAATCTCCCGCTCTCCCGCTTGAGACTTAATTTCTCCCGCTTGAAATGATTTCTTACTTAATTTCATTTTATGTTGAAAAATAAGCCTTAGATAGCACTAGAGAGCATCTAGAACCCTAGACCGCAAGGAACTTCGTGCTCGTGATGTGCGCTTTGCGCACATCAAGTTGGAGTCTCCCGTTTGCTAGGGGTTTCAGGCGGGAGAATCTCCAGATCAGAAGGTGCTTAGGGTTGGAGTCTCTGCACTGTGTTACAACCAAAAACTCTGCAGCTTGTCATTCTCATGCAAACAAGTATCACAAGAGATAGGCCTAAATAGCTTTTACTCAATTTGGGTTGCACAAACATGAAATACAGAATATTTTACATTAACAACTGTAAAGTGCAATGGCACTCTGTAGTCAAAATTGCTGTGATTTAACAGATTTAAAATCAGACATGCAGAATAGTAGAAGTTTTGTTGATGTTTTACTGATATTCAGAAAGTTAATGGAATGTTGATAAATATTTACATGTACAAAACAGTGGTATGATATATGATCACAAATCTGATAGGCAATGCCATCATTACATTTCATTTATTAGCTCTCCACTGAACGTCACTACAATATCCTACATTAGAGAAAGATTAGAAGAGCCTAATGGATTCATTCAATCTGCACAAATCCGGAAGAAATCAACAAAGTCCAGTTTGAAAGCAAAATACGTATTGAATTGATTAAAATGTGTTGCCAATGTGAAAATCAATTATGACTTTAACAGTGAATTTTTGATAACTTTTGGTGGCTATTAGTCTGGTAGATGAAAACTGAAGAGACCCACAATCTTCTCTCAGTCTATTCTCTATTTACTGCAATGGATTAAATGTCATCATTAACATTATTCACTTGTATAGTGGTGAAACAGTGACAGTTCTGTAGAGAAAAAAAAAAAGGTCGAATGAGCAGAATAAACAGTTGAAGATATGTGTGCAATTATGTCAATATATGTTTATGAATATCAGCAGAAGTGAATGAGAGAGCATTACCAAGTGATTGAATTTAGGTACGATGTATGCACAGCAGATCATGTGAGTACCAATGCCAATACACATGCTGTTGAAGCCCCATGAACAAAACAACCCACAGTGGCAGCAGAGAAGTTACAAAATCCATGAACAGAAAGAGTAATGTGCTACCTGCCTTCATATGGCAGCGTCCTCTTATTACACAAAGTGCAGCAAAGCTTAAGGAATTCTATACTTATTGTTACATACATTTTTCCCCCTCCATGTACTCTTTGTACACTCAGTAAACTCTGCACGTTGCAGGTATATGAATTGTGCGCAGTACAAGAAAGAGAGACAATGTAGAAGAAACCAGGAGCGGGTAGGTTGGCCAGCCTTGACTTGTTTATTGTGGGTAGCACATTGTCTCTTAGTTTTGAGTTTTGTGTCAATACATTTGGCATTAAAAGCATGTTGACAGATAGATTGCGCCATATAAATGCTGAGAACCATCATCATGTTTAGATATCTTCCAAATGTGTGGAAGAGGTTATCTAAGTGCATTATTTTCTATTGGAGAAGAATTCTCTAAATGGGACTAAGCCGCTAAGGATATTTGTGATATTTGACCATATTAATGTGAGTTCCGTCATTACTGTATTTTCTGCCGTACTCTACATAGTTATGCTCTATATCAAATGCCATAGAGAAATAGTAGTCTGCCATGTAACATGGCCACCACTGTGGCATTTCTCTATCATATTACAATGGGAGAAAAGGCTCAGTATAAAGAAGGTTAATAGTGGAGAGATTCTATAGGCTTGTTCAGCAATTAGTCCTGTATTCAAAAGGGTGTGGTGAGTGAATTAAAAGGAATTTAAGCTCTGCCTCAGTTAATGGTATCCTGCTACTGTAGCTGATTGTGATGTTATCTGTATTCTCATTTTCCATTTCATACAGTGGATTCTCCATTGAGCTAGGTGCTGCCATGATGGTTCTTTTGGCATCCAATGTGGGAATCCCAATCAGCACGACTCACTGCAAGATAGGCTCAGTTGTGTTTATTGGCTTGGTTAGAGATCGCCGGACAGTCAACTGGTCACTCTGCGGCGGTATTGTCCTAGCTTGGGTGGTCACTTTGCCAGTGACTGCTGGCATTTCTGCTGCTTTTATGGCACTCTTACAGCTGGCAGTGTAAAGTTGTTAAACCTTTTATATTTCCTTGCAAGGCGTGCCTTTGATGGTACACTTTCTTTACTTTAAGCATCAGAGCTGCAGCATAAGTGGCCATTGTCTTTCTACAACTATTATTCAACCCTTAAAGGGATGGTATAGTATTGGTTGAGATGAGGATTCAGCTTTTAAGTTTTTGCAAGATGGTTAAAAACCACTTCATGAAATGTAAACCCCCCCCCCCCAAAAAAAAAAAAAAATATATATATATATATATATATTTCTTAACAGAGGAATTCAAAGGTTTTTTTTTTTTTTGGATAAAAACTGGTTTTTAAATGGATGTGATATCCAACAACAAAGTAAAACAAAGCGATCCCAATGAGAGGTGGGTCCTACCTTTATTGGGATCACTTTGTTTTAGATATCTCCGCCATTCTAAAACCATTTTTCAGCAAATAAACTTTGAATTCCTCCTAGAATTATCATGCTCTTTCATATTTCATGAGACATTTCTCATTATCTCAAAAAATCATTATCAAAGAAGTTGGAAACCTAAAATGCTATCTCAATGGAAGCTGTACCATCCTTTTAAAATGATGGTTAGTCATTTAACATGGAGTTGTACTTATTCATCAGTTATGGAAGTTGGTGTATATAAAATGTTGTTAAAAAGTATACCAGCTCTTTAGAAGAAAGTAGGGAATATACAAAGTTGTGTACATATTTAATTGAATACAGAGCAGTTTATTTTTGTACTTCTCTTGTTACTTTCTAAGAAAATATCAGCCCAATTTGTACTTCGGCAATTGTAAATGGACATATATATGTATGTATACATATAATATATATATATATATATATATCTGCGTATATTTATAACTAATGTTGAATAAATGGTAGTTTGGGTGAAATTTGATAAAAAGCATAATCAGAAACAAATGCAAATATCATCCTTGAAAAATTATGAGTTAATATTTGCTCAAAGAAGCATTGAATTGACTAGAGCACAAAATGTATCTTGTACCACTAAATTCTGTATGTTAATGAGAAATACAACTTTTTTTTTGGAGAAAAAGTAGATACAGGTATACCTACATTCCCCCAATGACCCGTTTTCTATGCATATCTGATATACACCCATTTGTTTTTGCCTTTTTTTTTTTTTTTTTTTGCGTTGCTGATAATCTCCCCTTAGTTGTATTGATGGTACAGTCCTCAATTTGTACACACTATGCCATCTTCCACATTGTGCATGAGCAGAAAAAGGTGATTTGTCCCAGCAGAGCATGTTTTTTTTTAAATTCACTGAGTTAAGATCTTGATATGATTATTCAAGTAATCCTTATTAAGTGGAGCTTGCCAGCAAATCCACCTGATGGCAAAAGTGATATTTGGCATTATCCGTGGAAAAAGATTACTGATACATTTAGTGCAAGATAATGAAATGGACACTTTCCCAAGCATTAGTTGATGGACCATTCTGGTCACCTGGTCTTCACAAGGTCTTCCTTTATCTGAACATGACTGATGGATTCTGTAAATTGTTATGTCAAGCAAGGTTATGCATTTTGTTCCTTTGAAAACAAGTGAAGTGCCTATCCAACTGAGGATAATAAAAAGAAAGAAAAAGGAAGGTAATTTGTACCCAAATGCACACAAGCTAACTGAACTGGCTTATTCAAATCTCACTGAATGAAAAGTTGCATTTGGCTTGACAGTCTGTGGGTTTGAATTTGATATCCTATTTTTTTATTTTCTTATTATGTCTGTACACATTTTGATATTTCCATCAATTGAATAAAAAAAAATCACATGAAAATTTTTATTTCCTTACATTATTTAAAACCTCAATATTATCCATGTTATGCATGTATTGCTAGAGGAAGGCTCCATTAAACAAACAAAATAATCGTAAGTTCTGTGTTATATGTGTAGATCCCAGTACTCCATGATATCTTTTGACTCATATCTTTTGAGGAAAAGTTGCTTAGAATCTGCACCAAGTGCTACCTGTTATATCACAATGAAAATTGTGTGCGACAGCACAATTTTTTCTTTCTTCATGAGAAGTGTGGCAGTGTAAATTGTGATGAGAATCCTCACTGGATCTTTGCCACTTTACTTCCACTGGGTTGCTAGATTTCAGCTTATAGCTGTACAGAAACATAAAATGTGTGTGCTGGCCAGGCTCCAAAGTAAACATATACTGGACATACATATGTATTTTTAGCTCTACTGAGCCAAAGGCTTATGAGCTATTGCAATAATTTGTTGTCGTACTTTGTAAATTTGGGTTGTGTGGATATCGCGGAGCAGTGCAATTATTACATGATTTTGCAGTGTTAGTTTTGTCATGACTTGATTTCATTGTGTATGAAGAACTGAGGGAGAAGAGTCACAGCAAAGCTGTCAGAACATTGGTATTTAGCCATTGATCTTAAATTTTTGAAATTTTTTAATAATAAAATTATCACTCTTACTCTCATTGTTTCTCAGTAGTTATGTCTGTGTGTGCTTTTAGGACTCAGAGCATAGCTGGAGAGAGAGAGAGAAAGAGAGAGAGAGAGAGAGAGAGAGAGGGAGAGAGAAGGAAGGTGGTTGCATGCAACCTCAAATAGAGATACATAGTTGCCATGGAGACCACTTTTGAACAATGGTGGTACTGGTTCAGTTGCCATTTAAAAGAAAAGTAGGATACAGTCCGGCCTTGATTATCTCGCCCTCTCTTATAGACTTCTCTATTATTCAGATGCCTCCTAGCAGTTAAGACAAAATAGAAAAACAATTGATTTCAAACACAATTAACACTCCCACAAACTCATGCAAATTACACATTATATTCCCTACAGAAACATGTTAAGAATTTCACATTGAAGTGTTTCATTTTCACGACTATGATTTTATTAAAGTAGGCAAGCATTTATTACGCTACTGTTTCAATGTACACATTATCATTCATACTTTTATCCATCACATTGTTTCTCTCATACGTATGCAGCCACATTACTTACATGTATCTGGGCAGGCGCCAGTCCCAAAATGGCCAGATAACAGAGGGCAGACTGTAAAGTCTGGCAGCCCAGAGGGTTTTGATCAAACAAACAGGGTACCAATATCTGAATATAGGGGCTTACACAGGGGAACCTACCATACATGTATGCAGATATTGATGTCTGCCATGTTGCTTCTGCTGCATGTGTGCCTGTGCATACATATATCAGAATGCATCAGCATGCATACACATACATCGTAATATGTCAAACAAAGCACTTTGAAAAATAGGCAATGAGGTATCATGACTCAGACCATCATGCATATCAAGAAAACAGGTGTCTTAAACAGACACCATTTTTCTGAAACAATTGCAGCTTATGTCTATTCCTTGCAATAAATTTTGTTCTCATTGTACTTGGTAATATTCCTGTATACATGTGTACTATCTTTACATAAATTAAATGAGGAAATACTCTTTTTATTTTAGAATCATAAATTTCATATCTTACAAGCATAGTGATACAATTCAATGCCAAATTACTAATGCCCTCCAAACCAAAGAATTTATTTTCGGTCGTAAATATTATTTCTAAACCCTCATTAACATTTATCCATTCTCTTACTCCAGCCCACAATCTTTCAACATTGTGACACTCACTAAATGGTGTATTATAAAAGATGTATATTAAATGTATAAACACTTGGTTCAAGCATAAGAAATCTTTTCTTTAATACAGGGGAAACTCGGTATAACGAACACTGCTATAACGAGATATCGGTTATTACAAGGAAATTTTCCCGGTCCCAAATTTCCTTCCACACAAGTCTATGTAAAATGCTACTCTTATAGCGAGATCGGCTATAACGAAATAACTGCTATAACGAGATAAATTTTGTGACTTCCAAACAAAGAAAAACATAGCCAATCAAACCTGTTATAGCGAGGTAAATCAAACTGTCCTCGGGTAAAGCTTTACTTCGCCTGTGCTATCACCTTCCGAGATTGTAAAGCTCGATGCGCCAAAAACTGTCTTGTACACACATATTTTCTTCAGTGCACTCCAGCTAGCACCGCATGTTGTACGTGTATGTGTGTGTGTGCGGCACACTGATACATGCAGAAAATGTGGTGGGACGGCCATATGTATACATGACATCATCATGACGTTTAGCAGGTGTGAGGCAATCTGATGCTGTGATTGGCTTTCTACGTAGGGAATTCCCCATCTTCACACACACGCAGTCATAATGTACATACAGAATGTGTCACATACACACACAGCATTGTGCAGACCATATTCCACACACCCATACACACCACATACTAATCCATAGACGATCGCAAGCTATATAATTTACAGATTCAAATATCTACAATTAATAAGAAACACATTCTTGATATTGGATTTCATTGGCGAAAAACATCTTCTTACCCATAAAGGTGAGTAATTCCCTCACACACATTATCAAGTTATCAGTATTGATTGAAAGATGATGGATAGTCCCACATGTGCAAATTAATGTCTTTACGTTATCCTTTCTTTTATGCCTACTGATATAACGAGATATCGGCTATAACGAGGAAAATGACTCGGTCCCGTCCATCTCGTTATATCGAGTTTCCACTGTAGTAACATGGATCTGCTCTCCATGAGAAATGAATGTATGATCAGTACTTACTGTCATTCCATGTAGAGACCTGTAAGGTGTATAGCAATCATCTTGACCCTATCAAACTGTTACGAATTTATTACCTGCAAAAGAATACTATTATAAAGGAGTAAAACAGTTGATGGACAAATGTAATGAAAATATATATTACAACTTTATTCTGTGAATAAGAATAACACAAAACAGTGAAACTGGGGAAAGAAAGCATTGCAAATCTTAGTCACTATGTATATAAGGAGAGAAACGTTGAATTTCAATCATGATTATACAGTGAAACCCCGTTATAACGAGTTCGGTTATAACGAGGTGATCGCGCCGGTCCCGTTTTCCTTTGCATGCAAACCTATGGCAGAACGAATCGGTTATAACGAGTTCGGTTATAACGAGATTCCGGTTATAACGAGGACAATTTTGGCGCATCATGATAAAGAAAAACATAAGCAATTTGATCGGATATAACGAGGTACCATTTCTTGACTAAGTTGTCGCTTTCAAACACGCGACAAACGAAACATTGAAAACCGAATTCACGCTATCCATGTCTTTTTCCCGTTTTGCAGAGAACCGTTCCTTCCATTTTTTCTTCTAAACCACGCAATAAGACACAGGAATGCCTTCCCATGTTCCTACTGAATTATCAAACATGATCATTCGATTTTCTTTTTCGCGAGATACGCGTGCGTGATATTAGGTCAGACCACAGCGCAACGAGGAAAAAAAGGATAACGCATTCAAAAACTTTTCACGTAGCGACACTTGTAGCCAAAAAAGGACAATTGGAATGCGTGTGCAACTCATCATCATATCCTTTCCGTTTTTAGTTCCGAATTCCAGTTCTTTTGCTGGTTAGCAAATATGAGTGTGGATGATTAAAGCCGAAATAATTAATGAAATCATCGCGATCACGCCGAGTGACAGTAGCGTAAAATTACTAAAAATTGTTGAATAACGCATGTTAACCTACTTAATCGGTCTCCATTAGCAGAAAAAGAAACAAACGCATTAATTTAGTTTGAATAGATCTGGATTTGTTCATTATCATTTAACAAATGATAATTTGAATATGAGTGTGTGAAGCCGAAATAATTAATGAAATCATCGCGATCCCGCCGGGTGACAGTAGGGCAAAAATAGTTGAATAACGTATGTTAACATACTTAATCGGTGTTTAGAAAAAGAAACAAACGCATTTATTAGTTTGAATAGATCTGGATTTGTGTTCATTATAATTTAAAAAAATTGAATAAATTTTGAATAAATTTGAAAAATTTAAATATGAGTGTGTTTGATTGAAGCCGAAATAACTGGTGAAATAATCGCAATATCGCCGGGTGACTTTAGCGTAAAAGATAGTTGAATAACACATGTTAACCTACTTAATCGGTGTTCGGAAATAGAAACAAACGCATTTAACAGTTCAAGAACGGAATCGATGTACCAATCGTGAAGAGATTTTCGGAAGAAAATAAAGAACACAGTTTTAATCCTTTCGGGCGCATTGATCATACATTGTATAAAATTACAGCCGAAATTATTCATGAAATTATCACATTTCCGCTGGGCACTAACAGCGTAAAATACCTCGCAAGTTAACGGTAAACAACGCATACGTTACCGTGAGATCATCGCGATCTCGCCAGGTGACAGTAGCGTAAAAAAGCTGAATGACGCATGTTAACCTAAATCAGAAAAAGAAACCAACGCATTTATTAGTTTGAATAGATCTGGATTTGTTCATTATTACAATTTTAAGACTGCATTTCACAATGAAGATTTTTCTTTCTTTCAGAATGGTCTATTACCAGGTGCAGATTTGCGTAAAAAGGATCACAACCTTCCACATTCAATCCTGTCGCATATTTTCAAGAACGGATGTACAAAACGCAAATAGATTTTGGAGAAGAAAATAAAGAACGCATTTTTAATCCCTTCAGGCGCAACGATCATAAATATTGTACAAGACTACAGCCGAAATGATTCATTAAATCATCGCATTCCCGCTGGGCACCAACAGCGTAAAAATACCTCGCAAGTTACGGTGAACAAGGCCTGTATGTTACTCTATCAGCGCTGGTGTTTAGAAAAAACTTCACAAACAAGAATTATTACAATTAAGATTTAATTCAATTAAGATTTAACTCTAATTCACAAATAATTTCCCTTTATTCTCTCAAAAATAATGATCCATAATTGTGTAATAACAACGCAAAGGGTGTTCTTAGGTTTCATTTATGGGTATGATGTCGTGCTTATGTTTCTCTTTGTTTTTGATGCGTATGGATATAACGAGGTACCGGTTATAACGAGGTAATATCGCCGGTCCCGCGGACCTCGTTATAACGGGGTTTCACTGTACATGTACATGACAGATTACCAGAAGTAATGTACATATCATTGTCTGTAGCAACCACCTGCTTACAGCGGCCACTGAAACATTCCCTGCACAAAATTACTGTATTATAGACCCGTTATACAGTGGTTACCTGCCTAACGCGATCAGCGGCCACAAAACTTTGCCTTAACGTCAAATCAGCCATGAATATGTTGGCTTATGCATTCATTGCATGAATTCTCATGAGTCCTAGCTTGGTCACAATCACACAAACAAGAAGGACAAATGCAATCATTTGTCGTGAAAAACCTGTCTCACCACTATAGATGTAGTTGAAATGCTACACTTCTCAAATCAAGGAGATATATAAACGGAACATCAACTTTCTTGGTTGAGAAGGTCTCCATAAACACAAAATGTATTACCCCACATAGAGTATGTGATGCAATCACGAGTAAACATGGAAAGAGCTTGTACCACATTGACATCTAAACTAAAATGTCTTTTTCTTTCTCTCACTTCTTTCCATGTCAGATCCTTGGCTGCCATCAATCTTGCAATCTCTGACGTAAAGGTTCAAGACATCATGCCAGACTGATGACTGACAGTGGCCCCGGCCTTCTCCAAATGACGTCTTGCTTGCCAGGCTTGGAGATTGACCTCTGTAGCTCTGACAGTACCACAGTCTTGCCTACCACACTTGAAGGTGTAGAAAGCTTGACAGCAGCCTTCAACGAGGAACACATCATCTCTACCGCATTCAGGAATGGCGAGGGATGGAGGGGTGCAGTGCAGTGTATGGAGGGCCCAGTGCCCAGTGCTGTGTATGGAGGGCCCAGTGCTGTGTATGGAGGGCCCAGTGCAGTGTATGGAGGGCCCAGTGCATTGTATGGAGGGGTGCAGTGCAGTGTATGGAGGGCCCAGTGCAGTGTATGACCACATCCTTGAATCCCTGTCTCACCTGGGCACTGGGCCAGCATTGTCATAGATGAGGTAGATCATCTCACCATCAGGTATCATCTGACTTGCCTCTATGCACATCTTGGTGATGAATTACAGAAATCTCACCCACCTGGAGTAATGCACCAGACTGATGTCATTAGAAATGAATAGCAAAGGTACATGTAACATTGCAATGCTCCACTCTGGTTGTTAAGAGTCCTTCCAAATCTGGCCGGCTCTCTTCTCTGTGCTCTGCTGTAACATCTGTGGGCCTGAATATTGAACCAGTGCTGGTTGAAGAAGATACATTACCCCAGCTGACTGATTTAAGAAATGGTAACATAGATTATTGTCCTTTGATGAAGAACTTCAATATGAAGTCCCTGTATTGAATTGCATAACAGTTTGCCTTAGAAAGCAAAAACATTTCTTTTGATTGAGTGATAGTAAAACTAATAACTGGTGAAATGGAGAAAAGAAGAGATGATTCATGTGCGAGGTAGTAGCAATTCATTTGATAGTCATCACCATTCTATTAAAAATATATTTTGTTAACTTACCAGTACCCTACATCACTTACCAGTGACATGGACTCATTAAAAAATTAAAGGTAATGACCTGCTGTAAAAGTGGAAATTTTTTGCGGTGTTGAAATTTTTGCGCACTTCGCACAACCAGAAACTAGCCCGAAAATTATAGCACACTAATATTTTTGCTTGCCATATGTTCCTCTGTGGGATGTCTTGATTCCGCAGACTTAAAAAACATGCGAAACTCTTCTTACCTGGCCAAGCGTTCAAAGATCTGAGAAAATATGCACAATAGTGAAGGTAGATAAATTATATGCAAACTAGTGTTTTTCTGCTAGCTGGATTCTTCTTGATTATTGATTATATCCTAATTAAACGATGACATTTTATATCTCACCTTTTGTGCTTCCCAGAAGCGTGATTTGGCGTTGACGCCTCCAATAGCCGGATTGCTCTTCTAAGTTTTAAAACTCAGAAGAGCGGTTGGCATTGTCCATCGCAAGAACCACGATAAAGTAGCCCCGCAGAGCAAGTGCATCCCCCCTTACTGAACGATTTCTGCTCAATTACTTCAGCAAGGGTGTTATCCCAGTAGGAAGCCAAAGCATCCCTCAGCTCTGTGAGGTCTCCATCTGACAACTGCTCCTCTAGTGGTAGAGAATAAGATGAAACAAACAAGTGCTTTTAGTAGATTTTAAACCTATGCACAATTTGTTTTACAATTAACAGGTGGAATGCTTGAATCTGATTGGATATGGCAATTACAAATTGTTGTTATTTACAGAAATTGCAAAATTGTGTACATATGTGCCATGGAAAATTGATATGAGAAACAGTGATGATAGCTTTGTTTGATAGGCCTATGTGGAGAAATGCAAATGAAGACTTTTTTGTTATAACTTACTGGATCTGCCAACATTGGGATGATAAAATCCAGTAGATTTTGTGGAGGTATGATTTTGTGAGGGAGCGGCGGAATGTTGTCCCACAGCAGGGAGTTTTGTGAAGCACGACACATGATTCAGAAACATTTGATAGTAACTGTCAGTTGTCTAAACCATCAAAACTATTTGATGATAGATTAAATGCTTATTAGAGAGATTTCATTAATTGTCATTGACTTAAAATATACTTCAGGCGATACAATAGATTTATGTTAAAAGAAAATAGAATTTTTAAATGATTCATAAAAGAATGCATTCAATATGATCATACCTCTATTGTCCAGAGGGGGGAGGTGATGCAGTAGTTGTAGATGAGCTTGCCTGGCCCTGTAAAGACTGTTTAAAGTCTCTGAGCGATTCCTGTGAAAAATGACACTTTTGTGGCAAGGAACAGCATTCCCGATCTTCTCTGTGAGAAGAGACTCTAGAGTATCAAGAGTCATTCAGCCTCTGAAATCTGTCTTGTTTTTCTCACAATACTAAATACCTGCTTGCATGCAGCATTTGGGTGGGGAACTACAAGAAGTGCTTTCATCACTCTGCAAAGAAGTGGGAGTCTTCTGCATCCATTTTCATCCTTCATGTCTGAAATCACTTTCCACTTCTTGCCAATTCTCAACTTGGTATCAAGAACTTCTGGATGATCCTCAAAATTCTCCACCTGATACTCTGCAAACTCCATCTCTAAGTTTTTTACTGCACTGGTGCCTGAGTTGCCAAGGATACATGGGAACATGGCAACAAAGCAATGTAATGAAGAAAATTATACCTTCCTTCTGAGATTGATGTCCAACACTTCAGCTTCCTGCAGAAACTTAACATCAAAGGGCCAGGTCTTCAGTGCATATCCACATGCAGACTCATAATACTTTTGTATTGATAGATAGAAATAATCCAGACCAACCTTGGTAAGCTGGAGAGACACATCACCTTCATCAGTTGTCATGCTCTTGATGTATTCTTTGGCTTCTGTACCTATCATCAGATATTTGTCCGACCTTTGATTTTCCTTTCCATAGGACACATCTTTCACATGTGAACATGCAACAATACACTCTGGCTTCACGAATCTCAGACTCCTCTCGTTGCAAAAGAAGATTGATACTGTCAAAAATCTTGTTGCTGTATTATAGGAAATGGCAATATAGTTTTGTTTGTGGAGAAATCATCAATCGGTGGATTCTGGCAAGATGTGACCCTTGGATACATGGTCTATCTTTGGTTCCAGCTTTTGGTGTTAGAAGAGGACGTTTGGATGGTAATGTATCTACACCCTGAGATCCACTTGCTTTCCTTTTCAATTTATTTAGACCAGACTTGCCTTGTGAAGTTGGAAATGTGGTTGAGCCTTGTTTGAGGAATGCTGTTGAAGTTTGCTTTCTGCAGAAGTGAAATGTAGCACTGGAAAGACAGCATCAAAAATTCTGAAAAAGGGTTCATCAACTGGATGAATGCTAAGGAGGCTTCTACAAGAAAACAAACTTCAACAGTGACCATGAAACATCTAGAGCTCTTCTACATCTGCAGGAAAGCAACCTCAGCAGCGACCCTCAAACAAGGCTCTTCTTCATCTGCAGGCGAATGTCCTCTTTTGATTTGTCCAGGGTAAGATTCAAAATCAAGGAACATAATGATTATAACTTTTATTACGTCCTCATCTGATGCTTTTACCAAGAAATTTTTCCCCGTGCAAATTTCTTCCTGGGTCCCTCTGAAAGGGTGGTTTTCTGTAGGAAAGACTGGTATCTCTTTCTGAGTCTGGTTTTGGTTTTGGGGGGAGTGATCAGGGTGGGGGGTTGTTTGTGATTTTCTCTGTCTCCGGGTTGCTCAGATTCTTGTCAGAAAAGACTTTTGCCCTATTTTGCACCAAAGAACGTTCAGTGACTGGATGTTTGGCTGGCTTTTGAGAAGTGACATTGTCTTGCCACTTACAAGTGGCCTGAGCATAGGTCAAATTCTTTTCTACCTTTATCTTTGGGATTTCCTTTGCTTTCTTTACAGCTTCACACCCATTGTATGCTGCGGAGTGTTTACTTCCACAATTTACACATTTTGGCATGTCTTTTTGTGGACACCCTTCAAAAGTATGTGGCTCACCACAGCGGACACATCTCCTACTGGCCCTGCATTTTTTTGTTGTCTGGCCAAATCTTTGAAAATGGTAACACCTGATAATTGGTGGAACAAACTGTTTCACTTGGAATTTTTGGAAACACAAATCTATTTCCTGTGGCAGGGCCATTATACCTTCAAAAGATAGAATTACACTTCTAGTTGGGATAGATTTTGCTCTTCTTTCACTGAGATCATTTTCCATTGCTTTCCCTTGTGTGGCTTCCTCATTATCCTTTTCGCATGGATGACATTTTGTCTTGTTAGTTCATTTTGAATTTCCACATCCGTCATTTCTGTGGGAATTCCAGATATGACCCCTTTCAGGGTGTACATCTGTTCCTGAACTTCGATAGGCGTGTTTCTGACAGTTTATAGTTCCTTGAGCTTTTTGAATTGTTTTTCGTTTTTGCATTTGACCATGAATCCAACTCTGGTGGGTTTGATAAATTCAGGGGGAGAGCCACAACAAGAGTTTATAGACTTTTTCCTGTCTGTCAGGCTTATGTAAGCCTTCAATTTGGGGGGTTTAGTGTATGGGGTGCTGAAGACATGAGTATCATGAAGCTCAGCATCTGACGACGAGTCTGCCCTCGATGTGAGATCTTCAACGCCAAGGCTTCCTTCACACATTTTTCTTTTTTGGGGGGCGAACTTGTCTGCCAGACATGACTGTCCGGAAATCGTCATCTGGTGTGGCTTCATGTTCTAGGTCTAAGCCTACTACAACAGTCTCTGAATCCATGAATGGGTCCGGGGTGCCTTGGCAGCCATATTGGCTTGCTGTGAAAAAGCGGGAGATTCATACCTAAAGGCCTAAATTATGTTTTAGGGTTAGTGTGCACAAATTACCTTACAAATACAGCCCAGTGTAACATTCTTGCTTTCTTCTTCTGTGCTACAGCCATTTGGTTGACCCAGTCAGTAGGTACAGTGACTTCTTCAATGATTCCTCTGCCCTCTAATGTGTCAAGTTCTTCATTGACCTTGG
The DNA here is from genome assembly GCF_040938485.1 of Diadema antillarum. NCBI lineage: Eukaryota > Metazoa > Echinodermata > Echinoidea > Diadematoida > Diadematidae > Diadema > Diadema antillarum. Next base: position 490,938 of record NW_027271042.1, on the reverse strand, counting down.
CCTTCAGAGATTCAGGGATAGTGCGAGCAGGCTTGATGCTAAGCTTTGCATCATCCATCAAGGTAAGATGAACATCTGATCCAGGAAGTGTACCAACTCTGGTAGACGAGAAGACATCAGGATAATCATCAGGTATGTGTGTCAAGCTTATGAAATGTTGTTCACCAGTTCCAGTGAGTCATAGTTCACTTTGATAAGATCCATTTTTTCTGCAGCTTTCTTGCTGATCAAAGGAAGAAGATCATCTTCAACTATGACATAGTCGACATTGACCCCAACAGGGCACATTTCTTTCTTCATTTCATGTTTCCTGCTGCAGAACTTGCATAACAATATGTTCTTGCTATGCTGTGAAGAATCCTTGGTTGGTTTCTTTGTAAAGTTTGTAGAGTGGGCCTTGTATGACTTACTTGAAGACTTGTGGGAGCTTCCTTTAGCAACGGCATGGACCTCCCTACGCATTGACAACAGCTGAGAAGATGCAGCTTCCATCAACTTACAGATATCTATGGCTTTAGTCAATGTCAAGTTGTCAACAACTGAGACTTTCCCGCATTCGCCTGTCATGTACACCCAGCAGTAGACGGTCCATAAGTAGCTTGTCAGCCATGCATTTACAAAATCCACAGGTTTTGCTCATATTGCGCAGGACACTGATGTACTCATCAATGCTTTCACCAGCATGTTGATCTCTTCTGTTGAACTGAAATCGTTCAAAGTATTCTCTGCATGAGCCCAAGAAGTGTGCATCTAGTTTTGCCTAAATGGTTGATGCTTTAGAACCCGAAGTTTGAACTGTAAGGAACTAAAACAGGAATGGAAACTATGTTACATAACAGTTAGGGAATGGAGAATTGCCTAACTCTACACAATATTGCAACAAATGTGAATCAGGGCCCTGATGATTATTTCAGAATAAGTGAGTGTCAGACTTACCATTGATGATAACCATGACCTGATTTTCATGAGGGTGAGCGTCTTTAGCCTAAGATGCGCTACGCATGCAGTGGTTGGTAATGGTAGGTAGAATGCTATGCGATGATCGATCAAGCCATAGCAATCTTATTTGTCAACAAGCTGCAGTGATTCACTCCTGCACATGTTAGAAGACAAAAAAATACTGATATGGCCCAATTGTTGATTGCCGACTATAGAAAACATGGAAAAACGTTACATAGTAGATTGCAATACTGTCATTGTATCTTTTTGGGCAATACATGTACATGTTCAAGTATTTTTGCATTTTTCTTATTCTGCAGCTGAATTTGCGTTATCTCAGCACCATCACCATGTGGTTTGTGGGGTTGGTGACAGATGGTCTGTTGCAAATGTTGTGTAGTGAACTCTTACAGTTTTGAAGCAATTTAGATGAAACTGGGGACACATGATGACATTGAGGTGTAGATGTGCAAGTCATCATTTTGTGTGTGTGTTTGTCGAAGAAAGTGTTGCTATTGTAACTGCAATTTTCAAAACCTTGTGGAGGGAACTACTGTGACAGAATTCAAGCAATTTATTTCAAATTTGGTATGTGTGCAGTGTAGTGATCTAAAGGTGAGTAATGCAATCTGCTTTGTATTTGTATGCAACAAGGCTTTGCCATGGTAACTGCATATTTTCTTGGAAATTTTGTGGAATGTACTTCCACAATTTTAAGCAAATGAAACTAAGTTTGGTGTATATGATGACATTGGGGTGTGTAGCCAGATTGCACAGGGTCCTTTACCCTCGCTGGATGGTGCGGTTCACAAAAGTATACTGTGACTTCAGACACATCACCAAGTTCACCATAACATGCCAGTATTAAAAAAAGAAAGGCAAACATGTCACCATGGGATCGAGAGCTGCATAAACCCTTATAAAGCTATCTCCTTATTGGAGAGATTGCATCACTCATTCTCAGTCAAGCAGCAGTAGCGTGTTACAACATGAATGAGTTGGGGTCACATATTTATCTTTTCATGTCAGTCTTCTCCTTTTATTTTTGGGTCAAACAGAATCAGCAAGAGTCAGCAAGAATTTAGGGACACATTTGAAAAGGGAGTGGTGTACCCCAGCTATGAGCATGATGAGCAAAGCTCAACTCTTGTGTACAAGTGGTAGAGTGCATCCGTTTGTGACCCAGGCCAAAGAGCAACTGTTTCTGTTGCGTTTGTAGTTTTTACAAGGTTGTGTTGGTGGCCCGATGCTCAACACTCCTCCTTTCTCATACTGGGCTCGGGACCAGGCAACAGCGGAGTTTTCCTGCTTAGCATGAAAAATAATGTCAACAGAAATTTACTCCTTGTGCATGCCACAATTACACAACACATCTTTGTTCCCGGATGCTGGAACTGCAGCAAGGTATGTAGAAGTCACGTCGGTTTTTCAGATAATCAGTCCTTTATGGCAGTACTGGGTAGTTGTTCTCTCCACAACTGTCGCTAGAATGTCATTTGAGATGGAGCTGGGGAAGTCATGCACAGTCATCTCAGTGCTGGGGTAAGGGGCTTGATCTTGGTCTGGTTCAGAACCACTGTAGGAGGAGTTGATTTCTTCCATGGTGTGCAAATTTTTCAGCATCGCAAGTGGTTTGCTGAAAAGACATGCTGGTGGCGGAGTTACATCCGTCAAGCTTGGTGAACAAGATGTCGAAATGGATGGGCTTGGTGGTAAGGCTATTGTTGGAGGAGGTAGGGAAGATAGCTTTTTAGGTTGGAGAGTTGGAGAAGTGGCTAGTACTGGAGTTGTTTTGTGGCTCACGTGTTGGTGTGCAAGCAGTCGGTGTTTGGTAATGTTGCCTCTTCAACTACAGACGTACATATATATTGGCACTGGCCACACTTGTAAATATGGACTGGTTTTTGCCAGGAGTGCTTGTCTCTTAGGTGCTGAGATAATTCGCTCCTACTCCTGCACTCCTTATTGCATCTTTGCCACATTAGATCGATATATAGTTTGGGTCTCCTTTCAGCCATCTACATAAAATAACAAAAAGAAATTGGGAATGCTTGAAATGGCATCACTTCTTGTGCCATCATGTGGCTATCTCTGTCTCACTCAAATGTAGTGCAATAGTCATCTAGTTATTTGTGTTTCCTCTTCCGAGTCTGGCATGTTGCACTCCTGTCGTTCTTGGCATCTTAACAAGGCCAGTGGCTTGTCTTGTGTTGGAAGATCTGAGAAAATATGCACAATAGTCGAGGTTAATAAATAACATGCAAACTAGTCTTTTTCTGCTAGCTAAACTCTTTTTGGTTATTGATTCTATTCCCAATTAAACAATGGCATTTTATATCTCACCTTCAGTATGTACTTCCCGGAAGTGACATTTGGGGTTGATGCATTTAACAGCCATTGTTCTTCCAGGTGCTTAAACTCAGATGGAACGGTTGGCATTGTCCATGGCCATTATCACAATGAAGTAGCCCCGCAGAGCGAGTGCGTCACTCCTGCTGAATGTTTTTTTGTCAATCATTTCAGCAAGCGTGCTTTTCCAATATGAATCCAAAGCATCCTCCAGTTCCGCGAGATCTCCGTCCGATAACTGCTCCTCTAGAGGTAGAGAATAAAAATGGATAAACAAGTGCTATTTACTTGATTTTTAACCACTGACCCTATATACAACTTTAGGGCCTCTTTGCACAATTTGTTTTACAATTAATTGCCACTAGCATGGTAACAGGTAGAATGCGTGAATTGGATTTGATATCGCAATTACAAATTATTGTTATTTACAGAAATTGTAAATGTGTACAATGGTGCCATGGAAAGTTGGTTTTAGTTATAACTTACTGGATCTTTTCTCTTTTCTCTTTTCTTTCTAGGAAAGCCTTCTTGCCTTCCACCCTTATTGCAGAAGCAATTTTCTGCCATTGTCTACCCCTGTCACCAATTCAAGCCTTGTACAGGATTCCTTCATCAGCACTCTTGGCAGGACCGGTAGTCCGCTCAAAAATTCCCCAAAGAATGCAATGCTCAAGCAGTAGCTTGCAACAGTTCCGTAGGTTCTCTCTTTGGAAATCAAGCTGTCGATGGCCCCTTCACTTGCTTCTTTTGTCTTAAGCAGGCCTTTAATGTGCCCTTGACATATTGGCAGCTGCAGAACTTTAGTGGTTTGCCTGACATGCTGCCTTGCTGAATCCTTCGATCGGCACTTCCCTGTCCTTGATGTGAGATAGCTTTGTCAGATATGTGGAGAAATGGAAATTGTAAGACTTTTTTGGGGGGGTTATAACTTACTGGATCTTTTCTCTTTTCTTTCTAGGGAAGCCTTCTTTCCTTCCATCTTTATTGCAGAAGCAATTTTCTGCCATTGGTCTACCCCTGTCACCAATTCAAGCCTTGTACAGGATTCCTTCATCAGCACCCTTGGCAGGACCGGTAGTCTGCTCAAAAATTCCAAAAAGAGTGCAATGCTCAAGCAATAGCTGGCAACAGTTCTGTGGGTTCTTTCTTTGCAAATCAAGCTGTTTATGTTTCACCTTTAATTCAAGAAAGCCTGCTTTAATGACCGCATCAAGCGAGTGTGCAGCTTTGACAAGCTTTGTTAATGCCTTAATACCAAATGTCGTTGGAAATCCAAATCGACCAACTTTTGCCAGCTCTTTTACAAGCTGGTCAAGAGAGATGCTGCCAGTATATCTCTTGCCAGAAGGAGAGCTTTCCTGTGTATACATGCTGAGAGGAGTTTGATTGCTGCCATGCAGGTCTTACAGCAAGATTTGTATTAAAATCCTTCCTGTCACTGCATTTTTTTGCACACAGATAGTCTGCAAAGGTGAACAAACATTTAATTTGAGTCTGCGGAATGTCGAAGCGTATCCAGTTGCCAAGAGGAGGTGGAGTGTCTGGCAGTGCTGCTCCATTTGCAGGACCAATGGAGAGGATACCTCTCAATGTTGTAAGGCTTCGACTGTCGCTGACAGTACATGCTGGCAAGTGGAGCGGAGAATTGACAAGTCATCAGTTAGATCTCTTGCAATTGCTTGTAAAATCTCAGCGAACTACATTGATGGGTCGCTATGGTCATCATAAGAGGGGATGAAGACTGGATGGTGCTCTAATACTGTGGCCAAAGCATTCTCTTGGAGGAAATCGTTTGCATCAATAGCATCAGGAATTTGATCTTGTTGCAAAACAGTTACTATCTCCAATTGGCATGCTATATCCTTGTTCAGTTTGGTTGTGTTCTCCGCCATTGTCTCAATGAAATTTGTTGCCCTTGATGACAATTAGGCAGTTGTGCGGTGGTGGAGCAGCTGGCAGGTTGTAATGATCCGTGAAACAGGATGATGATGTAGTGTACCCATGTGGCGGTGTGGGGTATCAGCGTACATCTGGAGAAAAGTGATTTGTCGTGGGAATGCAGCTGTCCTTCTAAGTTCTCCAGATATATCAAGTCGCCGGCTATCCATCTTTGTCTGGTAATTAATGGCATCGTACATGGAGACAGCATTCTACATGACACCTCTGGAATTGATGAGTTCTTGAACACCTTGCCTGGACCACAGAATATGAGTGTAATATGCAGAAGCAGCAATAGTGGTACAGCATGGTGGATACTGATTGACTGGATCATACTAGAGGTGAACATGGCAAATAAAACAAGTGGTTCCTGTTTCTTCTGTCCAAACCTAGATGCCATAATCATAACGCATGTCTGTGGGGGACTTGGTGAAACGGTAAGTTTTGATGGATCTAGTATGCCAATGTGTCCTCTAATATTCAACAACCTGAGCTCTCAATGCTCATTGAGGAACTTCTAAATGTGCCTGTGTCTGCAACAGTTCCGTGGGTTCTCTCTTTGGAAATCAAGCTGTTGATGGCCCCTTCACTTGCTTCTTTTGTCTTAAGCAGGCCTTTAATGTGCCCTTGACATATTGGCAGCTGCAGAACTTTAGTGGTTTGCCTGACATGCTGCCTTGCTGAATCCTTGGATCGGCACTTCCCTGTCCTTGATGTTAGATAGCTTTGTCAGATATGTGGAGAAATGGAAATTGTAAGACTTTTTTTTGGGGGGGGGGGGTTATAACTTACTGGATCTTTTCTCTTTTCTTTCTAGGGAAGCCTTCTTTCCTTCCATCTTTATTGCAGAAGCAATTTTCTGCCATTGGTCTACCCCTGTCACCAATTCAAGCCTTGTACAGGATTCCTTCATCAGCACCCTTGGCAGGACCGGTAGTCCGCTCAAAAATACCCAAAAGAGTGCAATGCTCAAGCAGTAGCTTGCAACAGTTCCTTGGGTTCTCTCTTTGGAAATCAAGCTGTTGATGGCCCCTTTACTTGCTTCTTTTGTCATAAGCAGGCCTTTAATGTGCCCTTGACATATTGGCAGCTGCAGAACTTTAGTGGTTTGCCTGACATGCTGCCTTGCTGAATCCTTCGATCGGCACTTCCCTGTCCTTGATGTGAGATAGCTTTGTCAGATATGTGGAGAAATGGAAATTTTAAGACTTTTTTTTTGGGGGGGGGTTATAACTTACTGGATCTTTTCTCTTTTCTTTCTAGGGAAGCCTTCTTTCCTTCCATCTTTATATTGCAGAAGCAATTTTCCGCCATTGGTCTACCCCTGTCACCAATTCAAGCCTTGTACAGGATTCCTTCATCAGCACTCTTGGCAGGACTGGTAGTCCGCTCAAAAATTCCAAAAAGAGTGCAATGCTCAAGCAATAGCTGGCAACAGTTCCGTAGGTTCTCTCTTTGGAAATCAAGCTGTCTATGTTTCATCTTTAATTCAAAAAGCCTGCTTTAATGACCGCATCAAGCGAGTGTGCAGCTTTGACAAGCTTTGTTAATGCCTTAATACCAAATGTCGTTGGAAATCCAAATTGACCAACTTTTGCCAGCTCTTTTACAAGCTGGTCAAGAGAGATGTTGCCAGTATATCTCTTGCCAGAAGGAGGGCTCTCCTGTGTATACATGCTGAGAGGAGTTTGATTGCTGCCATGCAGGTCTTACAGCAAGATTTGTATTAAAATCCTTCCTGTCACTGCATTTTTTTGCACACAGATAGTCTGAAAAGGTGAACAAACATTTAATTTGAGTCTGCGGAATGTCGGAGCGCATCCAGTTGCCAAGAGGAGTTGGAGTATCTGGCAGTGCCGCTCCATTTGCAGGACCAATAGAGAGGATACCTCTCAATGTTGTAAGGCTTCGACTGTCGCTGACAGTAAATGCTGGCAAGTGGAGTGGGGAATTGACAAGTCATCAATTATATCTCTTGCAATTGCTCGTAAAATCTCAGTGAACTTCATTGATGGGTCACTATGGTCATCATAAAAGGGAATGAAGACTGGATGGCGCTCTAATACTGTGGCCAAAGCATTCTCTTGGAGGAAATTGTTTGCATCAATAGCATCAGGGATTTGATCTTGTTGCAAAACAGTTACTATCTCCAATTGGCATGCTATGTCCTTGTTCAGTTTGGTTGTGTTCTCCGCCATTGTCTCAATGAAATTTGTTGCCCTTGATGACAATTAGGCAGTTGTGCGGTGGTGGAGCAGCTGGCAGGTTGTAATGATCCGTGAAACAGGATGATGATGTAGTGTACCCATGTGGCGGTGTGGGGTATCAGCGTACATCTGGAGAAAAGTGATTTGTCGTGGGAATGCAGCTATCCTTCTAAGTTCTCCAGATATATCAAGTTGCCGGCTATCCATGTTTGTCTGGTAATTAATGGCATCATACATGGAGACCGCATTCTACATGACACCTCTGGAATTGATGAGTTCTTGAACACCTTGCCTGGACCACAGAATATGAGTGTAATATGCAGAAGCAGCAATAGTGGTACAGCATGGTGGATACTGATTGACTGGATCATACTAGAGGTGAACATGGCAGATAAAACAAGTGGTTCCTGTTTCTTCTGTCCAAACCTAGATGCCATAATCATAACGCATGTCTGTGGGGGACTTGGTGAAACGGTAAGTTTTGATGGATCTAGTATGCCAATGTGTCCTCAAATATTCAACAACCTGAGCTCTCAATGCTCAATGAGGAACTTCTAAATGTGCCTGTGTCTGCAACAGTTCCGTGGGTTCTCTCTTTGGAAATTAAGCTGTTGATGGCCCCTTCACTTGCTTCTTTTGTCATAAGCAGGCCTTTAATGTGCCCTTGACATATTGGCAGCTGCAGAACTTTAGTGGTTTGCCTGACATGCTGCCTTGCTGAATCCTTCGATCGGCACTTCCCTATCCTTGATGTGAGATAGCTTTGTCAGATATGTGGAGAAATGGAAATTTTAAGACTTTTTTTTTTTTGGGGGGGGTTATAACTTACTGGATCTTTTCTCTTTTCTTTCTAGGGAAGCCTTCTTTCCTTCCATCTTTATATTGCAGAAGCAATTTTCCGCCATTGGTCTACCCCTGTCACCAATTCAAGCCTTGTACAGGATTCCTTCATCAGCACTCTTGGCAGGACTGGTAGTCCCCTCAAAAATTCCAAAAAGAGTGCAATGCTCAAGCAATAGCTGGCAACAGTTCCGTAGGTTCTCTCTTTGGAAATCAAGCTGTCTATGTTTCACCTTTAATTCAAAAAGCCTGCTTTAATGACCGCATCAAGCGAGTGTGCAGCTTTGACAAGCTTTGTTAATGCCTTAATACCAAATGTCGTTGGAAATCCAAATTGACCAACTTTTGCCAGCTCTTTTACAAGCTGGTCAAGAGAGATGTTGCCAGTATATCTCTTGCCAGAAGGAGGGCTCTCCTGTGTATACATGCTGAGAGGAGTTTGATTGCTGCCATGCAGGTCTTACAGCAAGATTTGTATTAAAATCCTTCCTGTCACTGCATTTTTTTGCACACAGATAGTCTGAAAAGGTGAACAAACATTTAATTTGAGTCTGCGGAATGTCGGAGCGTATCCAGTTGCCAAGAGGAGGTGGAGTGTCTGGCAGTGCTGCTCCATTTGCAGGACCAATGGAGAGGATACCTCTCAATGTTGTAAGGCTTCGACTGTCGCTGACAGTACATGCTGGCAAGTGGAGCGGAGAATTGACAAGTCATCAGTTAGATCTCTTGCAATTGCTTGTAAAATCTCAGCGAACTACATTGATGGGTCGCTATGGTCATCATAAGAGGGGATGAAGACTGGATGGTGCTCTAAATCTGTGGCCAAAGCATTCTCTTGGAGGAAATCGTTTGCATCAATAGCATCAGGGATTTGATCTTGTTGCAAAACAGTTACTATCTCCAATTGGCATGCTATGTCCTTGTTCAGTTTGGTTGTGTTCTCCGCCATTGTCTCAATGAAATTTGTTGCCCTTGATGACAATTAGGCAGTTGTGCGGTGGTGGAGCAGCTGGCAGGTTGTAATGATCCGTGAAACAGGATGATGATGTAGTGTACCCATGTGGCGGTGTGGGGTATCAGCGTACATCTGGAGAAAAGTGATTTGTCGTGGGAATGCAGCTGTCCTTCTAAGTTCTCCAGATATATCAAGTTGCCGGCTATCCATGTTTGTCTGGTAATTAATGGCATCATACATGGAGACCGCATTCTACATGACACCTCTGGAATTGATGAGTTCTTGAACACCTTGCCTGGACCACAGAATATGAGTGTAATATGCAGAAGCAGCAATAGTGGTACAGCATGGTGGATACTGATTGACTGGATCATACTAGAGGTGAACATGGCAGATAAAACAAGTGGTTCCTGTTTCTTCTGTCCAAACCTAGATGCCATAATCATAACGCATGTCTGTGGGGGACTTGGTGAAACGGTAAGTTTTGATGGATCTAGTATGCCAATGTGTCCTCTAATATTCAACAACCTGAGCTCTCAATGCTCAATGAGGAACTTCTAAATGTGCCTGTGTCTGCAACAGTTCCGTGGGTTCTCTCTTTGGAAATTAAGCTGTTGATGGCCCCTTCACTTGCTTCTTTTGTCATAAGCAGGCCTTTAATGTGCCCTTGACATATTGGCAGCTGCAGAACTTTAGTGGTTTGCCTGACATGCTGCCTTGCTGAATCCTTCGATCGGCACTTCCCTATCCTTGATGTTAGATAGCTTTGTCAGATATGTGGAGGAATGGAAATTGTAAGACTTTTTTTGGGGGGTTATAACTTACTGGATCTTTTCTCTTTTCTTTCTAGGGAAGCCTTCTTTCCTTCCATCTTTATTGCAGAAGCAATTTTCTGCCATTGGTCTACCCCTGTCACCAATTCAAGCCTTGTACAGGATTCCTTCATCAGCACTCTTGGCAGGACTGGTAGTCCCCTCAAAAATTCCAAAAAGAGTGCAATGCTCAAGCAATAGCTGGCAACAGTTCCGTAGGTTCTCTCTTTGGAAATCAAGCTGTCTATGTTTCACCTTTAATTCAAAAAGCCTGCTTTAATGACCGCATCAAGCGAGTGTGCAGCTTTGACAAGCTTTGTTAATGCCTTAATACCAAATGTCGTTGGAAATCCAAATCGACCAACTTTTGCCAGCTCTTTTACAAGCTGGTCAAGAGAGATGTTGCCAGTATATCTCTTGCCAGAAGGAGGGCTCTCCTGTGTATACATGCTGAGAGGAGTTTGATTGCTGCCATGCAGGTCTTACAGCAAGATTTGTATTAAAATCCTTCCTGTCACTGCATTTTTTTGCACACAGATAGTCTGAAAAGGTGAACAAACATTTAATTTGAGTCTGCGGAATGTCGGAGCGTATCCAGTTGCCAAGAGGAGGTGGAGTGTCTGGCAGTGCTGCTCCATTTGCAGGACCAATGGAGAGGATACCTCTCAATGTTGTAAGGCTTCGACTGTCGCTGACAGTACATGCTGGCAAGTGGAGCGGAGAATTGACAAGTCATCAGTTAGATCTCTTGCAATTGCTTGTAAAATCTCAGCGAACTACATTGATGGGTCGCTATGGTCATCATAAGAGGGGATGAAGACTGGATGGTGCTCTAATACTGTGGCCAAAGCATTCTCTTGGAGGAAATCGTTTGCATCAATAGCATCAGGGATTTGATCTTGTTGCAAAACAGTTACTATCTCCAATTGGCATGCTATGTCCTTGTTCAGTTTGGTTGTGTTCTCCGCCATTGTCTCAATGAAATTTGTTGCCCTTGATGACAATTAGGCAGTTGTGCGGTGGTGGAGCAGCTGGCAGGTTGTAATGATCCGTGAAACAGGATGATGATGTTGTAGTGTACCCATGTGGCGGTGTGGGGTATCAGCGTACATCTGGAGAAAAGTGATTTGTCGTGGGAATGCAGCTATCCTTCTAAGTTCTCCAGATATATCAAGTTGCCGGCTATCCATGTTTGTCTGGTAATTAATGGCATCATACATGGAGACCGCATTCTACATGACACCTCTGGAATTGATGAGTTCTTGAACACCTTGCCTGGACCACAGAATATGAGTGTAATATGCAGAAGCAGCAATAGTGGTACAGCATGGTGGATACTGATTTACTGGATCATACTAGAGGTGAACATGGCAGATAAAACAAGTGGTTCCTGTTTCTTCTGTCCAAACCTAGATGCCATAATCATAACGCATGTCTGTGGGGGACTTGGTGAAACGGTAAGTTTTGATGGATCTAGTATGCCAATGTGTCCTCAAATATTCAACAACCTGAGCTCTCAATGCTCAATGAGGAACTTCTAAATGTGCCTGTGTCTGCAACAGTTCCGTGGGTTCTCTCTTTGGAAATCAAGCTGTTGATGGCCCCTTCACTTGCTTCTTTTGTCATAAGCAGGCCTTTAATGTGCCCTTGACATATTGGCAGCTGCAGAACTTTAGTGGTTTGCCTGACATGCTGCCTTGCTGAATCCTTCGATCGGCACTTCCCTGTCCTTGATGTGAGATAGCTTTGTCAGATATGTGGAGAAATGGAAATTGTAAGACTTTTTTTTTGGGGGGGGGGTTATAACTTACTGGATCTTTTCTCTTTTCTTTCTAGGGAAGCCTTCTTTCCTTCCATCTTTATTGCAGAAGCAATTTTCTGCCATTGGTCTACCCCTGTCACCAATTCAAGCCTTGTACAGGATTCCTTCATCAGCACCCTTGGCAGGACCGGTAGTCCGCTCAAAAATACCCAAAAGAGTGCAATGCTCAAGCAGTAGCTTGCAACAGTTCCATGGGTTCTCTCTTTGGAAATCAAGCTGTTGATGGCCCCTTCACTTGCTTCTTTTGTCTTAAGCAGACCTTTAATGTGCCCTTGACATATTGGCAGCTGCAGAACTTTAGCGGTTTGCCTGACATGCTGCCTTGCTGAATCCTTCGATCGGCACTTCCCTGTCCTTGATGTGAGATAGCTTTGTCAGATATGTGGAGGAATGGAAATTGTAAGACTTTTTTGGGGGGGTTATAACTTACTGGATCTTTTCTCTTTTCTTTCTAGGGAAGCCTTCTTTCCTTCCATCTTTATTGCAGAAGCAATTTTCTGCCATTGGTCTACCCCTGTCACCAATTCAAGCCTTGTACAGGATTCCTTCATCAGCACTCTTGGCAGGACTGGTAGTCCGCTCAAAAATTCCAAAAAGAGTGCAATGCTCAAGCAATAGCTGGCAACAGTTCCGTAGGTTCTCTCTTTGGAAATCAAGCTGTCTATGTTTCACCTTTAATTCAAAAAGCCTGCTTTAATGACCGCATCAAGCGAGTGTGCAGCTTTGACAAGCTTTGTTAATGCCTTAATACCAAATGTCGTTGGAAATCCAAATCGACCAACTTTTGCCAGCTCTTTTACAAGCTGGTCAAGAGAGATGTTGCCAGTATATCTCTTGCCAGAAGGAGGGCTCTCCTGTGTATACATGCTGAGAGGAGTTTGATTGCTGCCATGCAGGTCTTACAGCAAGATTTGTATTAAAATCCTTCCTGTCACTGCATTTTTTTGCACACAGATAGTCTGAAAAGGTGAACAAACATTTAATTTGAGTCTGCGGAATGTCGGAGCGCATCCAGTTGCCAAGAGGAGTTGGAGTATCTGGCAGTGCCGCTCCATTTGCAGGACCAATAGAGAGGATACCTCTCAATGTTGTAAGGCTTCGACTGTCGCTGACAGTAAATGCTGGCAAGTGGAGTGGGGAATTGACAAGTCATCAATTATATCTCTTGCAATTGCTCGTAAAATCTCAGTGAACTTCATTGATGGGTCACTATGGTCATCATAAAAGGGGATGAAGACTGGATGGCGCTCTAATACTGTGGCCAAAGCATTCTCTTGGAGGAAATTGTTTGCATCAATAGCATCAGGGATTTGATCTTGTTGCAAAACAGTTACTATCTCCAATCGACATGCTATATCCTTGTTCAGTTTGGTTGTGTTCTCTGCCATTGTCTCAATGAAATTTGTTGCCCTTGATGACATTGAGGCAGTTGTGCGGTGGTGGAGCAGCTGGCAGGTTGTAATGATCTGTGAAAGAGGATGATGATGTAGTGTACCCATGTGGCGGTGTGGGGTATCAGCGTACATCTGAAGAAAAGTGATTTGTCGTGGGAATGCAGCTATCCTTCTAAGTTCTCCAGATATATCAAGTCGCCGGCTATCCATGTTCGTCTGGTAATTAATGTCATCATACATGGAGACAGCATTCTACATGACACCTCTGGAATTGATGAGTTCTTGAACACCTTGCCTGGACCACAGAATATGAGTGTAATATGCAGAAGCAGCAATAGTGGTACAGCATGGTGGATACTGATTGACTGGATCATACTAGAGGTGAACATGGCAAATAAAACAAGTGGTTCCTGTTTCTTCTGTCCAAACCTAGATGCCATAATCATAACGCATGTCTGTGGGGGACTTGGTGAAACGGTAAGTTTTGATGGATCTAGTATGCCAATGTGTCCTCTAATATTCAACAACCTGAGCTCTCAATGCTCAATGAGGAACTTCTAAATGTGCCTGTGTCTGCAACTGATCAGTGAGGACATGGAACAGACAGTTTTCGTCTGCTGGTGTTCCAAGCTCTCTATACCTTAGGCCAACATTGGCAATGTTTGTGTCAAGATTTTTGTGATTTGTTGTTTTGTTGGACTTCATTAGAGTTTTGACATTTCTCGTTCCATCTATCAAAACTATCTCGACCTCATTCAGATTTTTCAATTGATATCACTGGTGGGTTTGTTTTTACCGTTGTCATTTTCTTTTGAATGCTTGTGCCTCCACTCCGTGAAATTTGCAATTTTAGCCATTTATCCTCCAACACACTTCATTCATGTTTTTGCTTGGGGTCTCCTGCAGTTTGTCTGTCGTTTTGAATGGGGGAAGGGGGAGGGGATGGAGCTGGGAACTGGGCAGGTGTTGGGGGATTTCCAAATGTTTCATCTACATAGTCTTCCTCTTCCGAGTCTGACATGTTGCACTCCTGTGGCATTTGGCGTATTGACATTGCCAGCTGCTTTCCGCTTGGCCTTCATGAATTAAATGTTGGGGAACGTGTAACTGATATGGCCAGTCTCACTGCTTCTTTTTTATTTCTCTACTGGGACTATTTACCTTCCGGATCACCTGCCTTCCTTCTGTTGCAAACTTTCTAGCAGCCTGGCGTATCGGAGATCTTGACCTGGGGCGTGAACAAGCTCGGGAATCGCTGATGCTCATGGTCCTTCAGGTGAATATGACGGTTGAGGTTATTAGACCAGTTTGTCTCATAGGGGCACCTCTTGCATTGATAATTCCTGGAAACACCAATGGTATTTGACTCTTGGAATTGTTCAAAAAGCCTGGACTTCTGCTGGAACCCGACATCTCATATTCGGCATATGTTGGACTTTTGGACGGAAAGTCGGTCTGCCATCTGTGGTAATCAACATCAAAATATCACAATATTAATAGGGTTTGTTGTATACAAATATGTACATTATGTTGTGAAATTTCCCAAATACTTGGGAGGGTGTTGTTTTCTCCGTGGATGCCTCCTACTTTTATGTACATCTATTTTATCATCATCATCATTTCCTTGCTTATCTGATCTCTGTGTAGAGTCATTTGTTGGAGAAGAGAGAGGATGGTGGTTTGATTCTCCTTCTGACTCGGAGGAATGTTCATTAAAAATTTCTACCCATCTCATCATTGAGGATCTCTTCCTCATCCTTTCCACCTTCACATATGATGATGGGATCAGATGGTTTCCGGCCATGTCCATGTCTGTAAATCCTGTCCCTGGTATGGCTTGAAACGACCACAATGAACAACTATTGGTTTTGATCTAGGTGTAGCTTGCATCTGAAATGACACATCAGACAGTTTGCTGACTATGAGGTATGGTCCTTTCCATCACAATTGGAGCTTGGGTGAGATACCCTTTTTCTTAGAGGGGTCGAAGAGCTATACAAACTGATTGACTGTCAGGCTCACTTCACTACTTTGCTGATTGTACAATTTCTTTTGTTTGCGTGCTCTCTATTTGGTGACTTTTTCAAATGTGTTCTTTTACGAGCCGTTTGCAATTTATCTCGTAAATTTTCTGCAAAATCACTCACTGACTTTAGGGGCTATGTTGTCTGGTGAATAGTTAGGGTCCCTCTCAAGGTCAATCATCTTCCTCTATATCTTCTTACTCCTCTTCTGTCTCTTCTTCTTTGTCCTCCTCGTCTTCCCTTCCTCCTCTTTCTCTTTACCTCTTCTTTCTGGTCAGCACCATCTTCCTGTTCTTTGGTTTCCTTTTCCTCATTTTGTCTTCGTTTGAATTTTTTAAACAAAATATTTTTGAAATGGACATTTGTGGATGGAATCAAAGGTGCAAATGATGGAAGTAGGTGCACTGGTGATATACATTTAAACATTTGATATATAATTAAACATCTTCTAAATTCTGATTATATATAACAGTATTATGTCATATACTACAACATAATATTATAATTATGTACATAATTATATATACTCATGTACACCTAAATACTATTCATAGTTACCACCTGCTTGTTCATGAAATACTCGCAAATATCTACGGTCTGGTGCCATATTCCATGAGGCCGGAGGCCGAATGGAATATGGCACCAGACCGTAGATTTTTCCTGTATTTCGTAAGAACAAGCAGGGGGTAACAATTTCATCTATTTAAGTGTAGATTTTTGGGTTATTTTTGGGCGTAGTGCTAACTTTCTTCTTGCTGATTTCCTCTTGTGAATGATGTTGAAGTTGCGGCCTCCAGTCTTTTACACACAGTTTTGTAGACAGCGTCAACAATTTTGTTATTTACTGAGCCTGTCAAAAGCGCTTTTGTGAGTTCATCTGTTTCAGGTCATTGTCACCGCATTCTCCATCCACCATGTCTACAGCTGAGTGAGCACGTTGGTCATCACCTTTGCTTGGCGGTCAGCGTCTGCGGGCTCCCCAGGCACAGTGCTGTGCTCAGCGTTGAGTTTTATGATGTCATGTTGGTTTTCCTGCCTCTTTTTTTGACCCTTTGCATGTAGGCCTTGGAGGCATACTGGCAGTCAGCAAATTGCCAGAAATCAACCCAAAGCAGTATCATTGATGATAACTTTGGTTTCCAGCTACATGTGTATGAAACCACGATAGTTTGCGAGAGGAAAACAAAAAGGAATAAAAGCAATCCCAACCTGATAAAGCGCCCTCACTTCAAATTCAAAAGAACTCTATGAATCTAATCCTGAGAGTAGTGACTATCTGGCAGCATTCTTTAGTACTAGAAGAAAAAGAAATAAAAAATGCACTTATATGATTAACTTACATTATGCCCAGTGTTGATTTTACCTCAAGCATAACAAAACAAATCAAAGTTACTACTTAGAATTGTGTCTCTCCAACCCATGCTAGCAATCCACATCTTGGTCCCATGAGACCGGCAGTAGAACTGGGATCGTCTCCAGGATTCCCGCCCATCGAATAATTTTTCCTCTTAAAGAATACTGGATAGTTTTTCCTCTGCTGCATTTTGGCAAGGATCTTTCCAGGTGGAACATTTCTAAAGTCCCATCCGTAGATATCTCCGCCTATGGACTAGGGGATGTGGGATGGGGTCTCTTCAGCAGTTTGTCTGTTGTTTTAAATGGGGTAAGGAGGATCATTTTTGTTAAGTTTGAATGAAATTGATAGAGAAATAAAGGAATGAGAGCAATTTCAACAAAAGCTTTAACATGTTGTAAAAATGATGCACATGGCCTCATATCATTTGACCTTTGATCCCTAGATGACCTTTGACCTCATCATCCTCATCAACTCACATTTGCTATTACCCAAGGATCATTTGTTCTAAGTTTGAATGAAATTGATGGAGAAATAAAGAAAGGAGAGCAAGTTCAACAAGAAAAAAATAAAACTTGTTGCGGACCCTTATGCATATGTAACTTTGTATCTTCAGTAACAAATGTCAAATCTACATTTAAAAAACAAGTATGCCATAGTTCATGTCTGAATCAAACTGCATAAAATATGGAAGTGATGTGTAAGTTAGTGTAAAAAGTCTAAAAAGCTTTGAAACTAAGAAACTTTAAACTCTTAAACAACCCTGAAACAAAATTTTTGTTGTGTCTTGACTTCATTTTTTTGTTGTGTCTTGACTTAATTTTTTTGTTGTTTCATTTCCTCTGGAGTTCCATATGATCTCATGAACCTCAACAACAGAAAGTGTCCTCTCTGCAGGTGATGTTCTTGCAGGGTACCACTGCGTTCCACAAATTTGGTTATTGGTCTCATTTTTGTAAGCTTTAGGTACATGCATTTTCCTTTGACATATGTGAAATCCCGTTCTTTATTGGTGATTCTTATGTTCCAATCAGGTCCCAGGATGGCTTTCAGCTCAGTCATTAGGTTACGATCTTGAGTATTTTCACAAGGTGCAAATACTTCCTCAAACACCAGTGGATCTACAGGGACACGTGCCGCGCACTCAGGATTCTGATTTATGCTGATTGTAAGCTTTTCCTTTTTGGCAAGCCTGAGCGCAGTCTTGACATCACTTGCTGTTCCACAGCTGCTTGAAAAATCCTCTTTGGTGATGAGATCCGTCTGAAATTAGAAGTCAAGTTCATACAATCTTTCAGTAAATCAAAGATGATGATACTAAATACCCCACCCATCATTTATTAGATAAGTGGTAAATAAACACACGAAGGAAATGTAGGTAGAATGGGATTAATATGCACAATAAATATAATTGAATTATAGCAATGGCTTCATCCCTTCGGCAGTATAATGTTGAACAAGGGCCACAGGATGTACAATTTTAGGGTTCATAATTATAATAGTGACAAAGATTGTGTTAAAGGTATTGAATTTCACAGTATGTTCCATGGGGTACAAAGTTGCAAACGAGTTTTAGGAATTTAATTGCAATTACACAGATTAATATGACAGCCGTGGGCAGAAAAGGATTAGGAATATATGTTTTCCTGTTTAAGATCATATTAGTGGGTGCAAGAATATAGATAGTTCATTCAATTTCGATGCAGGTCAACAAAAAATTCATAATGGGCATTCAGTTTCACATTAGAGCAATCAAAAGAGTAAAAACATCATTTAGATTCTATATACCATAGGACATTCAAGTAAGCATGAAAAGACATGTGACTGAAGATTCCTGGTAGATTATTTGAATTATTTTAAACAATTAAAAACAAGTATCTCTTCTAAATTATACATCCAGAAAATCCAATTGTGCATGTTGATTCCTGGTGATTTGCAATGCTGCATACATCTCATTTTATTGTGTTACTCGTTCATCTTCACATGTATACAAATGTATGACAAGTTTTCAAACATTTTTGTCAATGATATCAGTTTCTCAAATCCAAGCTTCACTCTAAAAAAACAAAACAAAAACAAAGCAAAAAAAAAAACAAAACACACACACACAAAAACCTCCATCCAGATCACATTCTGGAGCTGACATCTGTTAATCACAAGTCATCTAAACTAAATTCTGCAATTGACAGTGGAATTTAACTTCCCCAGAAGCATTAAGCTCTCAAAATAATTGCATGGTCTTTAGGGACTTTATACACCACATTCACAGTTCCTTCATTTTCCTAGAGATGGACAGCATTTCTGACATAGGAATTCTCTTCTATGCTGGTATTGTATCTTATTACAAAGAAGTGATCAACTCTGGGAAGACAACATTCCAGTATCTATTGTACGTTAGCGTAGAATGTTAGTTGAACTGACTGGTGATTGGTAAATAATGTGCTCTCCAGAATGTACTCCTAAGTATTTTTTTATTTGACCACATTTATTTGAGCTTAGGTTTGAAAAAAAAAACCAAACTAAAATATTCCAAAATCTATTTAAATAAATATGAAGATGAATAAGTACACAATTATTAAATGAGATGTATGCAGCATCCATGCACATCAGCAGGAGTCAACACTCGTTTTGCTTTCCATTGACCTTTAAGTTTTAGTAAGATACAATTTACCTTTTCCAGCCACTGATCCCCCCATCTTGCATAGTGAACTAAAACCCTGTGAGTGTAATCATCTTCCTCCAGAACCTTTTGTGGAAAAATAAACAGAGCATCAATAATTAACTTTAAGAACTATGATAAAAGTTATAAAATGAATTGATGAAAGCGAAAAGAATGAGATGAACAATCTAGACTTAATAAGCTATACCTTACAGGGCATGGATCATGTGGATAATCAGTGACTTATCTATACATGTATACAGTCCAGCTGCTGGGGGTGCTGGCCTAGCACCATGGGGGAGGGGCGAGGGACCCTAAACTTTACCCGAATCTTATTTCATGTGTATGAACATCTGTTTTCTCCCTCAATGCAGGGTCAGAGGGTAGTCCGTAGTCGTAGAAAAAGCCCCCCCCCAAAAAAAAAAAAAAAAAAAAGCCCTGTTGGTCATATAGACGAAACGATGATTGGACCAAATGGTACCTGATTAGACCAGGAGGTTTGCTATTAGACCAAATGACAATAAGATCAATGATTATTAGACTAAATGGGTGTAGACTAAATGATGATAGACAGAGGCTAGACCAACTGGGCGATGGACCAAAATTAATGTGTACACCAAATTTATATTGGACAAATTTGGGTTTATTAGACCATTTTATGATTAGACGAAATGGAATTAGACCAACTCATAATAGACCAAATCGGTATTTGATGATATAAATTGGTGTTAGACCAAAAATAGACCAAATGGCTATTATTAGACGAATTGACTGTAGACCAAATAGTAATTAAACCAAATAACAATTAGATCAAACAGTAATTGGACGAAATGATGACTAGACCAACTGGTTATTAGACCAACTGATATTAAACGGTCTATTAGATCAACTGGCTGTAGACCAAGTGGTAATAGAGTGTAAACCGATCCGGAAGATAGCCTCTAGCTTTGAAATATAAATTCAAAACTCGTCTTTTAATATTACATGAGAAAAAGTACCAACGCACCCTTTCGGCAAAACCGGGGGGGGAGCTTTGGACGAACGGTGTTCCCATTAACGCGACGCGCCACCACCCAACCCACCCTTTCAGCACAAGCCGCATCTCTCGGGGACAAATTCAATGAAATGGCCAAATTAATCCTCTTTCCACCGCATACCGTGTTGGATCAAAGCAAACTTGATGTATGTTTGCTCGCCTTCTGTCCTGATGACTCCCTGAAGTAATATGACACACAGAAAAGGGGTTTTAAAGAATTGGGATAGGTAACAAATTGCAGTCATTGAAATAGTCCAATCGAATCAATACAAGTTGGTCAGTTGATCACTTGCTTTATCATACTTATATTTCGTCCTATTTCAATTTCAATTTCAATTTCTTTCAATTTTATAAATGATATTTACTTTTGTCTGATGCTATTGTAATGACGCTAAAGGGTAGGTGGGGGTTGGGATAACAAAGTAGGTTGCAACATTTCAAGAACTCACTTCGATCCACTCCCCAAATGACTTCCAAAATTGGCCGTTAATCATGATTTGCTGATGGTTCGTCTCTTTCATTACGTCGTCGACTTCCTCTGGTTTGGTGGAATGGGTTGCCCAGACGTTATCCATACCAAGGCCCTCGGCTATATTGAATACAAATAGGAAAACAAATGTGAATACTTGTAAATGGTCTGTCATTGTTATAGATTAAAATCGTTGTAGATTTGCATGGAATGGACATTGTATTATTTGTCAAACAATAAAGATAAAAAACACAAACTAACCCATACCTCGTCCAACTTCATCATATGTCGTCATACGCCACCATACATCACACTTTGAAAAACAATTACAATTATTTCTCCTTTGAAATATGCTCATCAATAAAGTGCAATTATGTTCTGTTATGCAAATAAGAAAGTCATTTCTACCATTATATCCATATTTATTGTTTGAATGTTCACCCGAATTAGAAAGACATATAAGAAAGTACAACATCGTACATTACCTGTGCATACCTTCTCTGCCAGGAATCTTATCAGTCTTCCATTAAATTCGGCTAGAGAGTAATTTGTCAATATATAGCTGTTTAGGCCACCAAGGCTGCCTGCCTGGATTAAGAGGCCGTTTTGAAAATGGCTCTTGACGCTCTTGTCTGATGCCCGGAAAATGTCACATTTCAGAGCATGGAGTTAATTACCGTTGGAAAATGTTTACATTTTGGAGCATGGGACCAGACAGATAGATGGATAATAGATAGATGACATGTTTTAGCTTGAAGTTTGAGTGTAGATATGTCTTTGGATGTGTACGTTAGGGTGTTCACCGTTCTCAGTTGTATTATCCGTGTAAGGAAAACAACTCTAGGGGTTCATGCCATCCGTGTTGAATGAGTCATTTACAGGTTTACTCCTGATGCCTTGTGTTGAGACCCAAAAATGAGACAGAGGAGAGCAAGGTGTGCGTTGGTGACTGACTTTAATGGAACTGCCAGTTTCAGATTTGTGGCAACGTGGACAAGATACATTTTGCTGATGCTGTAGATTCACATGCAACGTGTCGAGATGGTCAAGGAGTGACCAGCTGGTGGCTAGTGTGGCTAGTCTTAGTAAATATACCAGTTTGGTTGTGTTTTGGCAAACAGGTGTATGTCTGCTGTTTTACAGCGACTACAAAGCCTACAAAATGGACTTTAAAGTTTTGGCAAAATTTCATTTCCTTATAATTTGCTTGCATCAAACTTTAAAAAATACTTCAGAATTAGCACTTTTAGAGACTAATAACTTTTTACCAAACCACGCTTACAGGGACTGCAACCCACGCTATTTTGGCAAAAAGGTGTATCTTCACATACACAATGAGAAATCGTGCATTTAAGTTGGCAAAAAAGTGTATGTATAGAGATACTCCTTTTTGCCAAATCAAAAGCAGGAAAACTTATAAAATGATACAGAGATAGCCCCAAATATCTCGGAAACAAAGGCTCGATGACTTACGAAAGTTGGTCACATGAGAATTTCGGCATCGAAAATCTCCCAAATGGTAAAAACCAAAAACATGATATTTTTCAGACATACTCCTTTTTGCCAAATGACGACGGAGATGTGTCCTAATCATTACAACTGAGACTGGCACCAATAAGACTCTGTATTAGTCTAGTC
This sequence comes from Diadema antillarum, assembly GCF_040938485.1. Taxonomy (NCBI): domain Eukaryota; kingdom Metazoa; phylum Echinodermata; class Echinoidea; order Diadematoida; family Diadematidae; genus Diadema; species Diadema antillarum. Next base: position 468,502 of record NW_027271042.1, on the reverse strand, counting down.
GGAATTAAACTTGCACCAGATATCAGTGAAGTGTAGGTATGCCTGTATGTGTGTTTTTATTCATGTTACATTTTTAAGTGTGTATTTGTATATATGGCAGTGGTAACTACATAAAATTTTTGAGAACCATTCTTATCTGTATAACATCAGAATAACCCTTGCAATTGAAAGTCTTACTGGTTATTAGCCATTGAAGTGCATATTATACCTCTGTGTATTGATTTATGACTTGTATATATAATGTATGCATAGTTATATCAAGAAACTTCCCATTTGCACATTGAATAAAATTTAACACTTCATACAGACTTGAATCTTGAAGGTATGTATTTGTTTGTCTCTTTTTCTCTTTACGTGTGTGTATGTGTGTGTGTCGGGGGGGGGGGTATGCTATAACATGTGAGAACTAAAAGAAGGGGTTCTTGATATGTACAGTCATATATGGGACAATTGTGTTGATAGGGCAGATATGTAGCAAAAATTGGTCGAAATGCTCACATTCGGCGTAAAGTATGAAATTTTGCATTTAGGGGTATTTTGGGGCGCTGATTTCAAATATTGCCGGATCCAAAAGATCTGACCACGGGGTCGGCCACCATTTTGAATTCCAATATGGTCGCCATCACAAAACAAATTCAAAGATCCCTATCTTCAGTTCTGAATGACCTGTGGCATCAAAATTTGGTACACATGAGCGTTTTGACACATTGAATTTGATGACAGATTGATTTGGAGTGTCTGGCAAATATCGAATGACCGCAATTTTGAATTCCAATATGGCCGCCTCGACCAAATATTCAAAATCCCTATCTCGATTTCTAAGTGGTGAGTGACGCTGAAATTAGGTGTAAACAAGTATTTTGACATACTGAGTTAAAATATTAACTGATGTGATGTGTCTGACAAACGCAATGCCTGCTATTTTGAATTCCAATGTGGCTACGAAGGCAAACATCACGACTAACATTCACGGGCATGTCAAAAAGTGCAGCGAAAAGGAAGCATAATGCACCTTTCACTGACGTCACAAAGTAAATACAGCAGCGCGCACTCTATCAGTTACAAACGCCAATCAGGTAGCCTAATTTACAAACCCGAGATAGAGATTTTCAACACTCCAACATGGCAACTATGTATAAAAATTCAAATTGTCTGCCGTGCAGCTTGTCAGACATATCAAATAAGTCCGTTATTGAAGTCATCATACCACCATGCTTTTATGTATCAAATTCCAATGGCTAATGTCATTCAGAACTGAAGATAGGGATCTTCGACGGCGGCCATATTGGAATTCAAAATGGCGGCCGACCCCGTGGCCAGATCTCTTGGATCCGGCAATTTTTGAAATCAGCACCTCAAAATACCCCTATATGCAAAATTTCATACTTTCCGCCGGATGTGACCATTTTTTTCACATATCTGCCCCACTATGTCTCCTAAAATATATACGTCTCCATTAGAGGATGTAAAAGAGAAGTGAAGCATGAGTGCATTACGTTTGCAAGATACTCAGATTTATGTTTCACTTGTAAATGCAAGGACCAATTCTGCTTGCCCTGAATGAATCATACCTTTCTAAAATCCGAGAATGGTTGCAAAAAAGCTTAAATGCAATAAAAAAAAACCTGAAGTTTTGCATAAAAGATCTCATGAAATACATTCTACATCTTTTTCTTTCAGTTCCTGTTCGTATTCCTTATCTGTCACTTTCTAAGGCATGTACTTATCCAAGATGATCTCAATATGACAACATACATCAATATAAAATGTGAAAATTTGCATCTATATAGGTGTACATTAGATTGAAAAACCTTTTAAAAACTTTCTGGATAGAACAAATGCAGAGAAAAAAAAATGGTGCATACATTATTTTGAGTTTCTAGGAGGGTAATGGTTTGCCAGAGTTCTGTAATCCATGTATCAGCTTAAAGGACTCCAACGGGTATAAAAACTCAAGACTTTTAACAAACAAAAGAAAGTGCTTGCACCTCCTCGTCGAATAATGCTTACAATTAGGGTTAGGGTAAGGGTTTAGGGTTAGGGTAGAGTTAGAGTTGGGTTAGGGTTAAGATTAGGGTTTAGGGTTGGGTTACGGTTAGGGTTTAGGGTTGGGTTAGGGTTTGGGTTAGGGTTGGGTTAGGGTTTGGGTTAGGGTTTAGGGTTAGGGTTAGGGTTTAGGGTTAAGGGTGAAGGGTTAGGGTTTAGGGTTGGGTTAGGGTTTGGGTTAGGGTTTAGGGTTAGGGTTAGGGTTAGGGTAAGGATTAGGGTTAGGATTAGGGTTAGGGGTAGGATTTAGGGTTAGGGTTAGGGGTTAGGGTTAGGGTTAGAGTTACGGGTATTCCGCAGTATATGAAGTATATAGTTAAGAGTTGAAATTAATAGGGTAGATAGGTCTCATCGAGACTAACATACTCCAAAAATTTCAGATCTTAACTCCCAGTAGTTTTTGCTCCAGCCGTTTTTAAAGTTACCATTTGTTTTGTATATAAAAAAATTCAAAAGCGTCTGGAAGAAAAACTAATTATAGTTAAGGATTCATACTTTGGTAAAATATCAAGTCCGGTGGAAGGTCCATCATATGGAAGTTTGAAAGTGTAAGTGTAATTAGTCTTTGCTCCAGGCGACTTTGAATTTTTTGATATATACTATATATACAATATTTGAAAGGGTTAGGGTTAGGGTTAGAGTAAGGGTCTGGGTTAGGGTAAGGGTTAGGGTAAGGGTTTGGGTTAGGGTTAGGGTTTGGTTAGGGTTAGGGTTAAAGTTACGGGTATTCCGCAGTATATGAAGTATATAGTTAAGAGTTGAAATTAATAGGGTAGATAGGTCTCATCGAGACTAACATACTCCAAACATTTCAGATCTTAACTCCCAGTAGTTTTTGCTCCAGCCGTTTTTAAAGTTACCCTTTGTTTTGTACATAAAAAAATTCAAAAACGTCTGGAAGAAAAACTAATTATAGTTGAGGATTCATACTTTGGTAAAATGTTAAGTCCGGTAAAAGGTCCATCATATGGAAGTTTGAAAGTGTAAGTGTAATTAGTCTTTGCTCCAGGCGACTTTAAATTTTTTGATATATACTATAATATGTACAATATTTGAAAGGATTAGGGTTAGGGTTAGAGTGAGGGTTTGGGTTTAGGGTTAGGGTTAGGGTAAGGGTTTGGGTTAGGATTAGGGTTAGGGTTTAGGGTTTAGGGCTAGGGTTAGGGTTTAGGGTTTAGGGTTTAGTGTTAGGGTAAGGGTTAGGGTTAGGGTTAGGGTTAGGGTTAGGGTTAGGGTTAGAGTTACGGGTATTCCGCAGTATATGAAGTATATACTTAAGAGTTGAAATTAATAGGGTAGATAGGTCTCATCGAGACTAACATACTCCAAAAATTTCAGATCTTAACTCCCAGTGATTTTTGCTCCAGCCGTTTTTAAAGTTACCATTTGTTTTGTACATAAAAAAATTCAAAACCGTCTGGAAGAAAAACTAATTATAGCTAAGGATTCATACTTTGGTAAAATGTTAAGTCCGGTAAAAGGTCCATCATATGGAAGTTTGAAAGTGTAAGTGTAATTAGTCTTTGCTCCAGGCGACTTTAAATTTTTTGATATATACTATATGTACAATATTTGAAAGGATTAGGGTTAGGGTTAGAGTGAGGGTTTGGGTTTAGGGTTAGGGTTAGGGTAAGGGTTTGGGTTAGGATTAGGGTTAGGGTTAGGGTTTAGGGTTTAGGGCTAGGGTTAGGGTTTAGGGTTTAGGGTTAGGGTAAGGGTTAGGGTTTGGGTTACGGTTAGGGTTAGGGTTAGGGTTTGGTTAGGGTTAGGGTTAGGGTTAGAGTTATGGGTATTCCGCAGTATATGAAATATATAGTTAAGAGTGAAAATTAATAGGGTAGATAGGTCTCATCGAGACTAACATACTCCAAAAATTTCAGATCTTAACTCCCAGTGATTTTTGCTCCAGCCGTTTTTAAAGTTACCATTTGTTTTGTACATAAAAAGATTCAAAAGCGTCTGGAAGAAAAACTAATTATAGTTAAGGATTCATACTTTGGTAAAATGTTAAGTCCGGTAAAAGGTCCATCATATGGAAGTTTGAAAGTGTAAGTGTAATTAGTCTTTGCTCCAGGCGACTTTGAATTTTTTGATATATACTATGTGTACAATATTTGAAAGGGTTAGGGTTAGGGTTAGAGTTAGGGTTTGGGTTAGGGTTAGGGTTAGGGTAAGGGTTTGGGTTAGGATTAGGGTTAGGGTTTGGGTTAGGGTTTAGGGTTTAGGGTTTAGGGTTAGGGTTAGGGTTTGGTTAGGGTTACGATTAGGCTTAGGGTTAGGAATAGGGTTAGGGTTAGGGTTAGGGGGTTAGGGTTAGGGTTAGGGTTAGGGGTTAGGATTAGGGTTATGGTTAGAGTTACGGGTATTCCGCAGTATATAAAGTATATAGTTAAGAGTTGAAATCAATAGGGTAGATAGGTCTCATCGAGACTAACATACTCCAAAAATGTCAGATCTTAACTCCAAGTAGTTTTTGCTCCAGCCGTTTTTAAAGTTACTATTTGTCTTGTACATAAAAAAATTTAAAAGCGTCTGGAAGAAAAACAAATTATAGTTAAAGAGTCATACTTTGGTAAAATGTTAAGTCCGTTGGAAGGTCCATCATAAGGAAGTTTTAAAGTGTAAGTGTAATTAGTCTTTACTCCAGGCGACTTTGAATTTTTTGATATATAGGGTTAGGGTTAGGGTTAGGGGTTAGGGGTTAAGGTTAGGGGTTAGGGTTAGGGTTAGGGTTAGAGTTACGGGTATTCCGCAGTATATGAAGTATATAGTTAAGAGTGGAAATTAATAGGGTAGATAGGTCTCATCGAGACTAACATACTCCAAAAATTTCAGATCTTAACTCCCAGTAATTTTTGCTCCAGTCGTTTTTAAAGTTACCATTTGTTTTGTACATAAAAAAATTCAAAAGCGTCTGGAAGAAAAACTAATTATAGTTAAGGATTCATACTTTGGTAAAATGTTAAGTCTAGTAAATTGTCCATCATATGGAAGTTTGAAATTGTAAGTGTAATTAGTCTTTGCTCCAGGCGACTTTGAATTTTTTGATATATACTATATGTACAATATTTGAAAGGGTTAGGGTTAGAGTAAGGGTTTGGGTATGGGTTAGGGTTAGGGTAAGGGTTTGGGTTAGGATTAGGGTTAGGGTTAAGGTTTAGGGTTTAGGGTTAGGGTTAGGGTTTGGTTAGGGTTACGATTAGGGTTCGGCCGTAATCTGGCAGAACTGCGTATCTCCTTTAACACATTACGCCAGAAATCGGGTTTAAAGATTCAATGTTACACCTTTCTAAACTGAGATACGATGAGTTGCATTTTTCCTCTTTTCTCGGTCATAATTGGTCTAAAGAATTTATTTCCAGCAAAAAAATGACAATTTGACCTTTTTAAGTAGTAAAAATTACCAATTTTAAAAACTTACGCAGTTCTGCCAGATTAATCGTCGCCAAATTTTTGCGATCGTAATCTGGCATAACTGCGTATCTCTGGTCACGTGCCCGGGTTGATCAGCCAGAACTGCGTAAGTTTTTGGCCATGCGGGGGGTTTTTCAGGCAGAACTGCGTATCTCTAGGAGATACGCAGTTCTGCCTGATAAGCACGTGTTTCATCAGGCAGAACTACGTATCTCTTTTTGTCGTCAACCACGTGCTTATCAGCCAGAACTGCGTATCTCCTAGAGATACGCAGTTCTGGCTGATAAACACGTGGTTTATCAACCAGAACTACGTATCTCGGTCTATTTTCTGCGGGTTGTCTATCGTATTTTACCATCCACCCTCTTACTATTCAGCGGATGCAGTGTCAAAACAATGAATATTTTAGATCGAGTACAATTTTTTTGAAATATTTGTATTGTATAAAGTCATCATTATTGATTCACATTTAATTTCATTTTATCCATTCATTTGTATATGGAAAATAACTTGCTTTCCCCAAATGTTGTCAGTCTGTGTTC